>NC_071089.1:42737134-42879634 GCF_027358695.1 Spea bombifrons | reverse complement strand
TACCCCTGTCAATGGTATGCAGTTTTTCCCAATAAAAAAAAATAGAAATATATATATTTATATATATATTGATCCTTTATGCAGCCCGGAGCCCCCGCTCATGATTCGCTCATAATTAATTTTTGCGGTGAGAATTTCACCTTTAGAATAGACCATGGAGTCAAAAGGGTTGGAAATATATAGCTCCTCCCCCTTGCAATGTGATTTTTTTTCAGCTCCACCAACTTTATATGGACTGTAGAAGCATATTGTGCGCACAAAATTTTGGCTCTGGGAAAAATTTTGCACAACAGAAATTTTCTGCGCACATCACTCAAGAAAAATTAGAGGGAACATTGCCCCACCATACTATCAAGCATACTATCCCCGGCAACCCTCTTTCCTATATCTTTACCGCCTCCTGTCCACATCACCTTGTCTGCACCCCTTTTAAGCCACCAAGCTATGGCTGTGTATTTATGTCCATCTTTTGTGCACTGTCGTTGTGTACAAGAGTAAAATATTCAGGAATCATTATTCAGAGTGATAATAGTTACTGGACCTACTGCCTGAAACAAGCCTGTTCCAATGAGATAAGGGACTGGAAACACAGCCTCTGCTATCATGTGATAGAAATCTAATGTATAAATAAGCGTATGACAGTTAGTATGACAGGAAGTTGCTGGATAGTATTTTGATGGAAAGCATACTACATCACAAATTATGCTCATGATGTTGCATAAGTGCTCACAATAAGAGCTCCAAGTAATAAGAGGCAAGTATTTTGCATGACATATTTTTCTATTGTTCTCCACACAAAGTAAGTGTGAATTATATATATATATATATATATATATATATATATATATATTGTAGGGAACAGCTCACGCATGGGGCGGCAATGACAGTCTTCACACAGGTTTCAAACGTAAAGCGTGTTTATTTAGATGCTGTAGGCACAGAGCACCTTGTAAACAAAACAAACTCTAAGCCTGTCCGGCTCTAACTAAACATCCGGATACCTCTCTACAAGCCTACGGTCTGGCACAAAGCAAAATAACAGGTTTTACATGGGTAAAGCTTCATACCTGGTGGGCTGCAGCGCTGGCTGTAGCTGCTCCTTCACTCAGTTTCTCCTTTCCCTTGCAAACCTAACAGCCCTCTCTTTTAAGGCTTCCTCCCCAGTAACGAGCTTAGGAAGCCTCACCTGAGAGCACCTGGGTTTGCTACCATGCCTGGCTGAGGAAACCAGGTGAGATATATATCCCATTAACCACTCTCCCATACACTTTACCACAATATATATATATATATATATATATATATATATATACATATATATACCGTATTGGCTCGAATATAGGCCGCACTTTTTTCCCCCACTTTAAGACTTTAAAGTGGGGGTGCGGCCTATATTCGGGGTCTAGTGCCCGACGCCCGGGACATGCAGTCCCGGGCGCCGGGCAGGCAGCGGGGTTAGGATACAGATCCCCCGCAACAGTGCAGGGGACCTGCATCCTACTCTCGGATGTCCTCAGACAGCCTCCCCTGCCAGCACTTTCCACGGGGGGGGTGCCGGCACGGGAGGTTGTCTAAGCGCATCGTCTGGACGGCCACCGGCTGCAGCGATGCGGATAAACAGCCTCCGGGTTGTTTACCCGCATCGTCGCAGCCGGTGACCGTCCACACGATGCGTTTTACCCCTGCCCCCAAGACTTACCGGAGCAGACTCCTGGGTGTCTTGCGGGGCGCCGGCGGGGAACATCTACGCAATACGCGTATACAACTTCCGGTTGTATACGCGTATTGCGTAGATGCCCCCCGCCGGCCCCGCAAGACACCCGGGAGTCTGCTCCGGTAAATCGGGGGGGGGGGGGACAGTGGTAGCATATCGGGGGGAGGAGGACAGTGGCAGCATATCTCGGGGGGGGCAGTGGCAGCATATCTCGGGGGGGGGGGCAGTGGCAGCATATCTCGGGGGGAGGAGGACAGTGGCAGTATATCTCGGGGAGGGAGGACAGTGGTAGCATATCTCGGGGGGGGAGACAGAGTGGCAGAATGTTTTTTTTTTTTTGGTGCTTTTTAAAGAAAAAAACTTTTTCTTTAAAAAAGCACCAAACTTTTAGGGTGCGGCCTATATACGGGGGCGGCCTATATCCGAGCCAATACGGTATATATATATATATATATATATATATATATATATATATATAGGCCATACTTCAAGAAAATTAAAGATACATATTGGGGAACACTATAAGGCAGTTTTAATATATGCCAGTTTTTTTTTGATTGATGTCTGAGTAATGTACCTGCACACTGGGATAAACATACCTCCCAACATTTCCAAATGTGAAAGAGCGATGTTTTTTTAAAAAAATCTCGCGGAACTCATCAATACGAGCAATTGCACTTTACAATGTTGCGCTTGCATCACCACTTAAAACACGCTTTGTTTATGTCTGCACAGTCATGCATATTAAAAAAAAAACAACACATTGAATTGAATTCCCATGAGGCTCAGCCATACATACTATTTCCATGATGCTGGCTGAGCATCATGGGAAGTGCAGCAACAGTAAAGCTGTAGATTCTAGCTGTGAATTAAAATTCCCATGATTCTCAGCCAGCCAGGTGGCCACCACAATGCTGACTAAGCATGATTGGAAGAGTAGTCCACAGCAGCAGAGATTTTTTTTAAATTAAAAAAGGCTAATGTTAGCCTCCCTACCAAGACCCTTACACACTGCCTTTACACACACCTGTCCATAAACACACATATACACATACACTGCCTTTACACACACATATATACACATACACTGCCCTTGCACACACACATACATGTGCACTACCCTTACACACACACACATACACGTACACTGCCCTTACACACACACATACATGTACACTGCCCTTACACACACATATACACGTACACTGCTCTTACACACATATACACGTACACTGCCTTTACACACACGTATACACTGCCCTTACACACACCTGCCCATAAACACACGTATACACATACACTGCCTTTACACACACGTATACACATACACTGCCTTTACACACACACACATGTATACACATACTCTGCTCTTACACACATACATATACACTGCCTTACACACACATACACGTACACTGCCCTTACACACACATATACATGTACACTGCCCTTACACACACATATACATGTACACTGCCCTTACACACACATACATGTACACTGCCCTTACATACACACATACGTGTATACTGCCCTTAACCATACACGTACAACTGCTCTTACACCCCTTTCTCCCCATCTCTTACCTCTTCCACCATACTTCATCCTTCTGCCTCCATCCTGTATCCTGCATCCTGTGGTGGGAGCGCGAGGTCTGTCACTCGCTTTACTGCTCCCTCATTACTACGCGCCAACTATTGCTGCAGAGCGCAGGGATGACATCATGTCCCCGCACTTGGCATTATTTGCTGGCGCGTAGTGATGAAGGAGCAGCAAAGCGAGGTCTAAAGTGACAGAACTCGCACTCCCTAATGTTGAGCCGACAAGAGGGAGATTGCAATCTCCCAGCTAGTCAGCGGCCGGAGAAGCAGAGGAAGCCGGCTTTAGCATATATAGCCATTTGGGTATCGAGATCTGTTACATACACTGTCTTTGAATTCTATGGTTTCACGATATCGGTACATAATAACAATCATCTGTTCCTTAGCAGGTCAAAAAAATTAGGCCACTACAACCTCAGATGAACAACAACACATAAATATTACACTGTGTCATGATTTATTCAACAAAAACGGGTGTACTTTCTTTTTCACATGACTGTATTTGTAAATGTATTAGTATGTATTGTACAGTGCTAAGTATTTTGATGGCACTATATAAAACAATAAATAATAATACATCCATAGGATTGTAAAAAGGGATTAATTAGAATCTCCAATATGTTCAGCTAATAAACCTTGGCAGATCCGCTTTTTATTTAACATTAAATAGCACAAAACTTTTAGGATGTTTTTTTCAGTTTCTATGGAAACAAGTTATCAGTACGTACTTTGTTTCATAGAACAATTAAGTGTTTAAAAAAAAAATTAGGGCTGCAACTAACGGTTATTTTCATAATTGATTAGTTGACTAGTAGGGTTCCGCCGGGGCGTCTATGGTGGAGCACCGGAAAGTCACGTTGGTGCTCCATCATAGAAGCCCCGGCAGAAGTGCAGGTTAGTAGCGGAGGGTATATATAGATTGGACAGGGGCACCAGCACCGGGGCAAGTCAAAGTGGAGATAATGGAGACTCTACTATGGATACTGATGTAATTTGAGGTGGCAAATGGAATAGCTACCTTCGGAGTGGAGAATTGATATATGGCTTCCACAGATGTCATAAATTTAGAAGGGAACTTTTAAATGGGACAGAGCTGACCACTCAGTATGATCAAAGTCTTTTCGTTACCTGGCACCTGTTTGAACTTGTTATCAATATAAAAGGCACCTGTCCACAACCTCTAACAGTCACACTCCAAACCCCACTATGGCCAAGACCAAAGAGCTGTCGAAGGACACCAGAAACAAAATTGTAGACCTGCACCAGGCTGGGAAGACTGAATCTGCAATAGCCAAGCAGCTTGGTGTGAATAAATCAACTGTGGGAGCAATTATTCGAAAATGGAAGACATAAATTGTCATTGTAAGGGGCTTGCATTTTCTAAGTGACTTGGTTTCTGTAAGTGACCAGTTTGTGCGCAGCAGCAGCAGCAGCAGCAGCAGAGAAGTGGTATCTCAACCAGCAACAAGAGGGTTGAAGGGTTTGTTGTAAAAAACAAAATAACCAAAAAAAAACCCAAAACTGTGTGTTTTGCATTAACTGTTTGGTTTGTTTTTCTCTCCCATTTTCTAGAGTGTAATTAGTTAAGGGTGGGGTTTAAAATCAATTAACTGTGTTGCTCTGTATATAAGGAAGTGGTTAAACTCACAGAGCTTGCTCATTGTAAGGGTCTTGCATTTTCTAAGTGACTTGCTTTCTGTAAGTGCAAGGTTTGTGCACCACAGCAGTTCGTGCAACACAAGAGTGCAAGAGAAAGGAGGGCAAGTGACAAAAAGCAATTGTTTAAATTCTGTAAGTGCTCATGTCCCTTTATAAAGTATGAGCAAGCTTGGAGATTTCACTCAGTGCACATCATGCCATATGTATGCATGCTTGGAACAGCAGTTCCTGGGTCCATATCGCTGTGGTAAGTGTGATCAATTGGTCTCTCTGGAAGCTGAGGTTGGTGCTCTGAAGAGGCACATTGAAACACTGAGAGAGATTGACAACCTTGAGAGGAGTCTGTTGCTCACTGAGCAAAGTTTAGATGGGGCCCCTAGCAATGAGGGAGGAGATCAGGCAGAAGGGAGTCAGGCACATAGCTGGGTAACAGTAAGACGTGGTTGCAGTGGGGAAGGGAAGAGGAAGAGGCAAGCCAGCCCAGAGTCTCTCCCTCCCAACAAATTTGCCCTTTTAAGTGAGCACGTTGGGGAGGCAGACTCAGAGGTAGGCTTTGCGGAAAAAGCTGTTCTCTCTAACAGCCGGGAGAGCAGCTCATCCAATGTGCAGGGGATCCGAAAGGAAGGAAAGCCCAGGCAGGTTGTGGTGGTAGGGGATTCAATAATCAGGAAAACAGACAGGGTAATCTGTAGCTCTGATCGCAGCAACCGAATGGTTTGCTGTCTCCCGGGTGCCCGGGTTCGGCATGTTGTGGACAGAGTGGATAGATTATTGGGAGGGGCTGGTGAGGATCTAGCTGTCTTGGTGCACATTGGCACCAATGACATAGTAAGAGGAAGATGGAGTGTTCTAAAAGGTAATTTTAGGGACTTGGGTAGTAAGATTAAGAAAAGGACCTCCAAGGTAGTATTCTCAGAGATACTACCTGTGCCATGCGCTACACCAGAGAGGCAGCGGGAGATTAGGCAGCTAAATGCATGGCTGAAGTCTTGGTGTAAGAAGGAGGGCTTTGGGTTTTTAGAGCACTGGGCTGATTTTGCTTTGGGGTACAATCTCTATAGTCGTGATGGATTGCACCTAAATGCAAAAGGGTCCAATGTGCTGGGGGAGAGAATGGCTAGACGGTTGGAGGAGATTTTAAACTAGGAATGGGGGGGAGGGAATAAATACCGGGCTAGACAGTATAGAAAGGGAAGGCAATTTACTTAGTAACCAGGTAGGTGGATCTGGGGGCTTGGTCTATACAGATAACAGGGAGAAGCATATATTTTGCCCCCCAAAGCAAGGACAGAAAGCGATTGCAGCATCGGTGTTAAATGACAAGCTAAAGGTCATGTCTACAAATGCTCGCAGTTTAGGGAATAAGATCCATGAACTTGTAACAGTCGTGGCAACTGAGAATGTTGATATAGTGGCTGTTACTGAGACATGGTATAATGAGAAAAATGACTGGGACATATCAATACCGGGGTACTCTTTATATAGAAAAGACAGAAAGGGCAAGAGAGAGGGAGGGGTGGCCCTATATGTGAAAAATAACATAAAATCTAACTTAATACAAGTTGGTGAGGAAAACTTAGAGTCGGTTTGGGTTACGATACAATTTGGCAAACGTAAAGTAACTCGCATAGGTGTGATTTATAGACCCCCAGGACAAGTAGAAGAACTAGATAATCTACTAGTGGAGGAAATAGCTAAAATGACAGTGAAGAGGGATGTTATAATCATGGGTGACTTTAATCTCCCTGATGTGAACTGGAAACGAAAGTAGCTGGTTGTACCAGGAGTGCGGATATTCTAAACTCCTTACTGGGATTATCTTTAAAACAGGTAGTTGAGGAACCAACTCGTAAGGAGGCCATATTGGATTTAGTGTTCACAAATGGAGATTTGTTAACAGATATTTCTGTAGGTGAAAGTTTGGGAGCTAGTGATCATCAGTCTGTGTGGTTTAATATACGAACAGTAACTGAGTCACACCACACAAAAACAAAAGTTTTAGATTTTAGAAAAGCTGACTTTTCTAAAATGAGAAAATGTATAGAGGCACAATTTAAATGGCGTTCAGGAGAAATGGGATTTTGTAAAAACTGTTTTATTGAAGATAACAGAAAATTGTATTAGGCTGGTCAGTAAGAGTAAAAAACTAAGGAAACCGCTGTGGTACTCTGCAGAAGTGGCCAACATCGTGAAAGACAAGAAGTTAGCCTTTAGTAGATACAAAAATACCCAAAGTGAGGAAGATAGACAGATCTATAAAATTAGGCAGAAAGAGGCAAAGAACGTTATAAGAACTGCCGAATCACATGCAGAAGAGCGAATTGCCCTCTCAGTAAAAAATGGGGATAATACATTTTTTAGATATATAAATGAGAAAAGGAAAGTTAAACAAGGATTAGTTAGACTAAAAACAAAAGGAATATATGTAGAAGAGGATAAAGGTTTAGCTGACTGCCTCAATGGATATTTCTGTTCAGTTCAGTTTTTACAGATGAAAATGATGGAATGGGACCTCATTTGGGAAAAAGGACTGAATCATTTGAAATATGTGAGTTTATCGAGGCGGAGGTGCTACTTCAGTTGTCTAAGGTAAAGACAAATAAGTCGATGGGGCCTGATGGGATACACCCCAAGTTATTAAAAGAGCTTGGGGGTGTACTAGCAAAACCGTTAACTGATATATTTAACGAATCATTAGTAACAGGAGTTGTCCCTGGGGATTGGAAAGTAGCGAATGTTGTGCCCATTCACAAAAAAGGCAGTAGGGAGGAGTCAGGCAACTACAGGCCAGTTAGTCTTACATCTGTAGTGGGGAAATTAATGGAAACAATGTTAAAGGAAAGGATTGTTGAACATCTGAAGTCACATGGGTTTCAAGATCAGAAACAACATGGGTTTTCTTCAGGAAGGTCTTGCCAAACAAATCTTATTGATTTTTTTGATTGGGTGACTAAAGTAATTGATCAAGGTGGTGCAGTAGACATTGCGTATCTGGATTTCCTCAGGGATCTGTACTTGGACCCATTCTCTTTAATATTTTTATTAGTGATATTGCAGATGGACTTGATGGAAAGGTATGTTTATTGCTGACGACACAAAAATTTGCAACAGGGTTGATGTTCCTGGAGGAAGAAGCCAAATGGCAAACGATCTAGGTAAACTGGAAAAATGGTCAGAGCTGTGGCAATTGGCATTTAATGTAGATAAATGCAAAGTAATGCACCTGGGGCATAAAAACCCAAGGGCAGAGTATAGAATATTTGGTACTGTCCTAACCTCAACGTGTGAGGAAAGGGATTTAGGGGTAATTATTTCTGAGGATTTAAAGGTAGGCAGACAATGCAGTAGAGCAGCAGGTAATGTGAGCAGAATGCTGGGTTGTATAGCGAGAGGTATTAGCAGTAGAAAGAGGGAAGTGCTCATGCCGTTGTACAGATCACTGGTGAGACCTCACTTGGAGTATTGTGTCCGTATCTCCAGAAGGATATAGATATGTTGGAGAAAGTGCAGAGAAGGGCTACTAAAATGGTTTATGGATTACAAGATAAACCTTACCAGGACAGGTTAAAGGATCTTAACCTATATAGCCTGGAAAAAAGACGTGACAGGGGGGATATGATAGAAACATTTAAATACTTAAAGGGAATCAACAAGGTAAAGGAAGAGAGTTTATTTAAAAGGAGAAATACTACCACAACAAGAGGACACAAGCATAAACTAGAGGGGCAAAGGTTTAATTGTAACATCAGAAAATATTACTTTACGGAAAGGGTAGTGGACACATGGAATAGCCTCCCGGCAGAGGTGGTAGATGTTAATACAGTGAAGTCATTTAAGCAAGCATGGGATAGGCATAAGGCCAAGCTAGATATAGGATAAGGGCAAGTACTTAAGGAAAGTACTCAGAGGTTGGGCAGACTGGATGGGCCTACTGGTTCTTATCTGCCGTCACTTTCTATGTTTCTATGTTTCAATAAAGGACCACTGATAATCTCCCTCGATCTGGGGCTCCACGCAAGATCTCACCCTGTGACGTCAAAATGATCACAAGAACGGTGAGCAAAAATCCCAAAACCACACGGGGGGACCTAGTGAATGACCTGCAGAGAGCTGGGACCAAAGTAACAGGCTACCATCAGTAACACACTACTCCGCCAGGGACTCAAATCATGCAGTACCAGACGTGTCCCCCTGCTTAAGCCAGTACATGTCCGGCCCTGTCTGAAGTTTGCTAGAGAGCATTTGGATGATCCGGAAGAGGATTGGGCGAATGTCATATGGTCAGATGAAACCAAGGTAGAACTTTTTGGTAGAAACTCAACTCGTCGTGTTTGGAGTAGAAAGAATGCTGAGTTGCATCCAAAGAATACCATACCTACGGTGAAGCATGGGGGTGGAAACATCATGCTTTGGGGCTGTTTTTCTGCAAAGGGACCCGGACAACTGATTCGTGTAAAGGAAAGAATGAATGGGGCCATGTATCGTGAGATTTTGAGTGGAAACCTCCTTCCATCAGCAAGGGCATTGAAGATGAAACATGGCTGGGTCTTTCAGCATGACAATGATCCCAAACACACCACACGGGCAACAAAGGAGTGGCTTCGTAAGAAGCATTTCAAGGTCCTGGAGTGGCCTAGCCAGTCTCCAGATCTCAGCCCCATAGAAAACCTTTGGAGGGAGTTGAAAGTCCGTGTTGCCCAGCAACAGCCCCAAAACATCACTGCTCTAGAGGAGATCTGCATGGAGGAATGGTCCAAAATACCAGCAACAGTGTGTGAAAACCTTGTGAAGACTTACAGAAAACGTTTGACCTCTGTCATTGCCAACAAAGGCTATATAACAAAGTATTTATATGAACTTTTGTTATTGACCAAATACTTATTTTCCACCATAATTTGCAAATAAATTCTTTAAAAATCAGACAAGGTGATTTATGGACTTTGTTGTCTCATTCTGTCTCTCATAGTTGAAGTGTACCTATGGTGAAAATTACAGGCCTCTCTCATCTTTGTAAGTGGGAGAACTTGCACAATTGGTGGCTGACTAAATACTTTTTGCCCCACTGTATATATTATGATTGTTAACAGCAATCTCAGGCATACCCAGATTCCAGCATGTACTGGTTGGCTGGGCATGATAGGAGTGTGATGTCAACAATCATATATAAATTAATATTGTTATTGTATTTTTATTGTCCAATTTTGGTGTGTTAACCACACTTTTATTAAAAGTAAGTAAGACACCACAATATGACTTGGCATGATAGGAGTGTAATTGCTAACAGCAATCACACTCCCATCATACCCAGGCAACCAGTAAATACTGGAACCTAGGCATGATGGGACTGTGATTGATGTTAGCAATCACACTCCTATCATGCCAAGTCAGCCAGTACATGCTGGCACAGGGTGGCTGTAAGTGATGTGCAGACCCCATACTGCTGGCAGCATCAATACACTAGAGGGACAGCTAGTCAGATTTCAGCATTTACTGGCTGACTTGGCATGATATGAGTGTGATTGCTAACAGCAATCAGTCCCATCATGCCTAAGTTCCAGCACTTACACATCCATGCTATCACACACACACTCATTCATTCATTCACAGATTCATTCCCTCAATCACGTATACTTATTCAAACAACCTCCCCCACCCCCTTACCTGCACTGCAGCTCTCTGGACTTCAGCAGGGGGCGTGGCCTCCCTCTGCGTTCTCTTGTACTGCACAGAGGAAGCAGGACTGGAGCAGAGTCATGTGATGTCACATGAACTCTGCTGAGTTCCGCTTCCTCTATGCAGTACAAAAGACCCTCCCACAGGTAAGCAGCCGGGCTCTTGTGATCCCGGTTGCCCTGGCTGCCGATCTCATGTGGGCTGCACCTCAAGGTGCCGTGGGCCGCATTTGGCCCGCGGGCTGCACGTTGGAGGCCCCTGTACTAAAGTATTGTAAAGGCATGGGTTCAGTGAAAGCAAGGAGATTATAGTGAACTGATTGTTCCAAAAACTGGTTTTATGTGTTTATTGTAACACACGTATTTTATGTAAAATGTTTTAATTCACTTTACCATTTTAAATGTACCATTCATATCCTTTAACACGTAATTATATATTTATTATACTGTTGCGTATAGCTAATACAATTCTGTGTTTTGGTCCTGTACTAATGATAGCAGGGTTCTATGGATTCTTCCTGTTTTGACCAAGCTCATATTGACCTTGCTCTTCTCTTCTGTTTGGCTCTTATTTTGTGAACTCCTGGTATTAACTCAGCTTGCTTTGACCCAGTTCATAGTTTTGTGCTTGTTCCTCTGACCTTCTTGTTCTTACCCAGCTTGCCGGACCACATTTGCCCTGGGTTACTTGTCCACACTGGGACAGATACACAAGTTAATTGATGAAGGGTGTGTACACCCCCTAAGTTCTTTGGTGCCTGCCCTCATGCAGGTCCCCCTCACGCATTTCAGATACCTACAGATTCCCCTCAACTTACACTCCATCTCATAGACACACAACCTGACAAGGGACTTCACCCTCTTCGAGCACCTTTGTCAGCATGACTTGGCCGCTGAAAGGGGTATCTCGTTTACAGACTACTGATTACACCAGAATACACTGCCCCCTTGAAGTTCATAATTAAATGGGAGGCGCTGGGCAGGTAACTAGCAATGGCAAAATTGCTCCGGGACGTGAGGTACCAAAAAATCCCTGGGATTGAAGGGGTTAAATTGTTACTTAATACCATAAGTTGTTTTTTTCATCATTATTTGTGTTTTGGACAAGTTTTGTTTAAGTGCTCTGTGTTTTGCTTCATTGTTGGCAAGGGAAAGAAAAAAGAAACCAGCAGTTAAACAGTTATTAAGGCATGAAGGATTTTAGCGTTCTTCACACAGGTTGGATAGGGTTTTTCTTTTGCACGTTTTATTACAAGTTTTATTCCTGCAGCATGTACAGATGATTTTAAATATTAAATTATAAGAAAATATGAAGGAGCAGACATTTTCCTTTAAGTAAACAATAGGGAACAAAATGTGTAGTTAGTAGGGATGCAACTATTATTTTCATAATCAATTAGTTATTTTTTCGATTAATCGATCATTTTTTTGGTTTATTTAACAGCAGAGAAAAATGCATTTCTTGTTTTTATTTCCCAGCCTGCCCCCAGTTATGCACATTTGAGTCCAGGCCTGCCACTCTGCCCCCAAGATATGCCTTATACCCCCTGTATCGATTTTGTCACTCTGCCCTCCCTGATATGCCTTTTACCCCCTGATATGCCTTTTACCCCCCGTTATGCCTTATCCCCAGATATGCCACCGTGCCCCCCCAGATATGCCTTATACCTCCTGATATTCCTTATGCCCCTATATGCCACTGTGCTCCTGATGTTCCTTATGCCCCTATATGCCACTGTGCTCCTGATGTTCCTTATGCCCCTATATGCCACTGTGCTCCTGATATGCCTTATGCCCCTATATGCAACTGTGCCCCTGATATGCCCTATACCACTATATGCCACTGTGCTCCTGATATTTCTTATACCCCCTGAAATGCCACTTTGCCCCCAGATATGCCTTATACCCACTGGTATGCCACTCTGCCCCCCAGATATGCCTTATCCCCCAGATATACCACTCTGCCCCCCAGATATGCCTTATCCCCCAGATATGCCACTCTGCCTCCAGATATGCCTTATACACCCTGATATGCCTTATACCCCTGAAATGCCACTCTGCCCCCCAGATATACCACATGAACAACCACCTCCGGGACTTCCGCTGGGGCTTTTATGGTAAAGCGCCAGAAGGTAATGTCACGCCAGTGCTCCATTATAGAAGCCCAGGCAGAAGTGGAGGGCAGTAGGAGAGGACATCTGCGCGCATAGCATAGATGCCCACCGGCTGCCAGAGAGGAGGATCTAGGTCCCCTGCAGCACTGCTGGGAATCGGGATCTTAGTGTTATAGTCACTATAAGACGAGGGGTTGACAATGATTTTCATTATCGATTATTATCATTTTTATCAATTAGTTGTTGCATCCCTAGTAGTTAGTATTTTTCCAAATTTAACATAATAGTCTCTCGATAATAGTGTTAACAATAGTTGTTTTACAATTGTACGTATTATTTGCGATATTCCCACGCTACATGATGGTCATGGCATTATAACGCATGTGTTTAATTAATGCATTCTTCTGTATGTAGGCAATGACACGTTAAAAGGAAGAGGGCTTATCATCATCCACAAAGGAACATTATTGAGAACTACATTATTATCTTATTACAAATCAAAGTAAAGTTATTCCTGGATTGTGCTGGAATAAAAGAAGAATGGCAGTTGATTTTAATTTGAGCTTTCTGAAGGAGCTGGAAAGGGAGAAGGTTTTAGAGGTCCTGTATCGAGATCAGTCACTTCAAAAGGCAGAGGAAGAAAGGATACGGTAATGCAAATTACTTGACTTTGCTTTTATGTTGTATCACGTACTCTGACTTAATAGATTTTAAATGTTAATGTTAATTCTCATAGCTGTTAAAGCGGAGTTTTACAAAAACAAAACTGGTAAATTTTGCATATGTTCAATATTTTATTTATATTGTGCCAACAATTTATGAAGTGCTTCTTACAGTGCATACATTCAAAGGGTATGATTAGTGGCATATTTTCACCTAGTCTATACATGGTAAACTAAAAGAAAATCACCTATCAAACAATGCCATCGATCTTATTTATATATATGTTTACAATATAGTTGTTTTTCTGAATTGTATAGTTGGGTTGCAGAGTTAGTCCTGTACTTGTAATTGGCCCATATAAAAACCCTGACTTTATATGCCATGACTTCAACGCCATCCAGAGAAACAATATTTGAATAGGAGACATGATGATTTATATTTTATATATTTTTTTATAAAATTTATACAATTGAAGGTGAACTCACTGAGAGTTGGCAGAAAATACAAGTTTGCAGTAGCAAACTCACCCAAGATGGACCAATGCCCGGATCAAGTTTTCACTGCTGTCAACCTTTGCAGCTGCAGTTGGTTGTGATAAAATTGCAAGAGAAAGAAATTCCAACAAATCTGTCCTTAATGTTCAAAGACATTGCATGCACATTAATGCCATACTACACATGACCGCATAGCTGATGTGATGGCAGTATGCTCCTCTGCAATTCAATGTTGACAACTGCAAGGACCAAGTAGATTTCCCCATACCCCCTTAGAAATAGTTGTAAGCCCAGGGAATTCAGATCCTATGCAGAAAATTCGGTGTGTTCAGGGGAAACATATGCATAAACAAACCATGTGAGAGACTGATAAAATCATACAGAAAACAATTACTTCAAGTTATTGTTGCAAATGATGGTTCTGCAAGCCTATTGAATCATAAGACATACTTATTTTATCACACTTAGATTCTCCATTTTTTATTTTATTTTAATTAATTAATGACGGTGTAATATATCATGAATTGTTTATCTGAGGTTGTATTTACCTAATTTTTAGACCTGCTAAGAAACAGATGATTGCTATTATGTCCTGATCTGTAAAACCATAGAATTCAAAGAGAGTGTACTATCTTTTTCACACGACTGTATATGTGTCAGGATTCCACCCTGTCAGCCTGGACTGTGTATTTATTTTAAAAATGTCATATCCATTGCAGCCTCTAGAGGTCACCTGTCAGATCACAACACTGTATAAACTAACGTCTTGATCAGCTGCATCTGCTCACCTGGGTGTAACCCTCCCATTTATATACCTGCTTACTCCTCCATTCTGGTCCTTTGCATTGCAGTTTATCTGGCCTTGTTCTCCTGCTAGCTGTGTTTTGATTTGCATTCACCTGTTGTGATCTGGCTTGCTTCTATCTTCGTCACTTGGTTCCTGATTTGCTCCTCCACTGCTCATGTTGACCCTGCTTGTTCTGACCTTCCAGCCGTGTGTGTGGTTTCCTGTCTGAGGACCTTCCAGCTGTGTGTCGGGGGGCCTGTCCCCTATCCGAGTCTGGGGACGCCTGTCCCCAATCTGTGTTCCTGCAGCGTTCATATTCCGGCCACAGCACCCAGTCAAGAGACTTTCGGCCTGAACTTACCTGTCTAGCCAATTTCTTCAATACAGACCATCTCATATTAAGGTTCAGTCTGCTGTGTTTTATTTTGCTGTACCTTTGTTCTGTTAATTATGCATCATAGGGTTCAAACTGAGCATCTGGTTTCCCAGGCAACTGGGCTCTTACTTGAACTGCTTACCTGAGCCCTGACAATATGCAAGAAATGTGAAATGGTAGAAGAAAAAAAACCCTCAATATCCTGTGTTCTTGTTAATTTGTGGTTGTGGCGCTTTGCTTCCAAAGGTAACTGGAATGTACTTGAGCTCTTTGGACCATGTGCTTTAACCCCTTAAGTAAAATGGGTGGTCCCTAAAGCCATTGAAAACCATGCATTTTGAGCCCGTACATGTACAGGCTTTGTCATTAAGGGGTTAAGGGAATATAGACAGCGCTGATCTGGGGAGAAGGTGTCCGATGAGCAGGGCTGGTTGGGGATATCACAATCCCCCTCTAACCGGCCCAACATTAGAAGGTGCGAGGTCTGTCAACTCAGACCTTGGCTTCCATTCTCCCTAATCACTACATGCCGGCAAATGATGCAGAGCGCCAGGGTGAACTCATATCCCGGCACTCTGCATCATTTGCTGGTGCATAGTGATGAGGGAGTGCTAAAGCAGAGGCCTGGAGTGACGGACCTCGCACTCCCACCACAGGATGGAAGATAGAAGATGATGGAAGATGAGAAAAGTAAGAGATGGGGAGAAAGGGGTGTAAGGGCTGTGTATATGTGTGTGTTTGTAAGCTGGTGTTCCAGGTAGCCCAGTATGCACAATAAATCCCAAAACGTGCCTGTGAAAATGCTGGGAATATGCCTCAGAATCTTGTGTTCCTGTTGCAGTGAGACACTTAGAAAGTAAAGTGAAATATTCAAAGGGTGTGCTTTTAAGGAATAAATAGTTTGTGGAGGCTACTGTGATGTTTTAATTCACATGGTGCATGTTTTTTGTTCAAACATGCCCCGTCCCTTTCATTAGTCAATGAACCCTCCTGCCTGCCTACTCTAATGATGTCAATGAAGGCAGAGCGTCGTTCAAAGATCCGGATCTTACAGGGATCCGGATCTTACAGGGATCCAGATCTTACAGGGAATCATTCAGAGAATATCACCATACTTTTATAAATAAATACATTAATAATCACTGCCCCCAGGATTTAGATTCCCCCTTTACCTCTAAAACCATAACTGCCCCTAAATTAAGACTAAAGACCCCATCAACCATACCAATTTATTAGGTAATTTATCTGGAGTACATGCAATTAATTTAGGGGCAGTTATGGTTGATGGGGTGTTTAGGGTTAATTTAGGGGCAGTTGTGGTTAATGGGGTCTTTAGGGTTAATTTCAGGGGCCGTTATGGTTAATGGGGTCTTTAGGGTTAATTTAGTGGCAGTTATGGCTGATGGGGTGTTTAGGGTTAATTTATGGGCAGTTATGGTTAATGGGGTCTTTAGGGTTAATTTCAGGGGCCGTTATGGTTAATGGGTTGTTTAGGGTTAATTTTTAGGGGGAGTTGTGGTTAATGGGGTGTTTAGGGTTAATTTAGAGGCAGTTATGGTTGATGGGGTGTTAAGGGTTAATTGAATGCTGATGACTGAGGGTTAAATTAATTAATTTAATAAATTTAACGGAAAGTGCAGTTAGAGGTAAAGGGGGGCAAACTAAGGGGAATCTAAATCCTGGGGGTAGTGAGGATTATTAATGTATTTATACATTGTATTGTATCAGTTATATTCTCTGTAAGATTCGAATCCCTGTACGATCCGGATCCCTGTAAGATTTGAATCATATGAATCATTCGAATCATATGAATCATTTAAATCTTTGAACGACTCTATTATTCCATGAGTCATTGTTCCTCTGTGAATTAATGAGCTGTAACCTGATCCCAGAGTCTGTGTCTGAGTGCTCTGCAGATGGTGGCTTCAGGTGAAAAGGCTGGGTTCTGGTCTGATCTGGATTGAGCAACTTGGACTTTCATTTCCACAGATGCCAGTTTTTCCGGTTGGGGGGCCACGATGGATAAAGTCCCGTCAAGGTTTTTGGTCGAACCAGGAGCATCACCTTCACATCAGTATGCTGTAACTCCTAGCAGTTTGGAAGGTGCTCCGTTCTTGGCAGTCAGAATTGTTTCAGACAATCGCACGGTGGTTGCCTTTTTGCACAAGCAGGGAGGCACGAGAAGTCTTCAGTTGGGAAATCTTCTTCAAAGGATCGAGTGGGCCGAATTCTATCATTCCCACCTTTCGGCGGTGTTCATCCATGGGAAGGAGAACATCACTGCAGATTTCCTCAGCAGAACATCTGTTCTGCACGGAGAGTGTGAGCCTGAACTATGCGACTTTTCTACAGATCACAAAGGTTTGGGGGACTCCAGTGATCGACCTCATGGCTACGGCAGCCAACAAGAAACTGCCTCTATTTTATTCCCTGTCAGCAGCAGGCCACCCCTTAGCACTGGATGCTTTTTCTAAGATTTGGAACTTCCATCTGGGTTACATTTTCCCTCCTCTTCCTCTCATCACCAGAGTTCTCCGAAAGCTCAAGCGGGACTTATGTCGAGTGATTCTGATAGCTCCCGACTGGCCCAAAAGGATTTGGTACCCAGAGTTGATGCGTCTTGTCCATAGAGCCCCCAATGTCGTTAGAGTACAAACCGGACCTGCTTCATCAAGTGCCTGTCCTCCACTCGAATCCCGTCTACTTCAGTTTGTCAGCATGGCTCCTGAGAGGGAAAGATTGATTCAGGCTGGTCTCTGAAGGTAGCTGAGACCCTGACGAAGAGCCGAAGCAAGTTACCAATCTCCAGTATGAGAAGGTCCGCAGGTCCTTCTTATATATATATATATATAATTATAGAATATATATAGTCCTACAATTAGTGCTATCTTTACAACATTTATTGCATGGAAAGAGTTAAAATATTGCCATTTTAAATGCCCATGGTGTGCCTAGTTTAAAAAAAATGTATGATTTGATGGGGTAAATCGAATTGGCCTGCTTCAAAGAAGTTTGACAAAGGTAGAATTAGTGCATGGAAAGGGTCAAAATTCCAGCATTTGAAATACCGTATTTATCGGCGTATAACACGCACTTTTTTAACTAAAATATGAAGCTGAAACCCTACCTGCGTGTTATACGCCGATAAATCCTAGAGCCAGTGGCAGAACTACCGGGGTCGCAACTGCGACCAGGCCCTGGAGTTCTGCCAGTCAGGGGGGGCCCAAGGGGTGCCGAGCGGTTGCTGAAGACGACCGCTCGGCAACTCTCGGGCCCCCCTGACTGACAGAAATCCAGGACTCCTCTGCTGGCGGCGGCCGCCGCCTGCCTCAGCGCTTCAACTCCTGTGTTGGAAGCGTGAGGCGTTTGTCTCGGGTGCCGGCGCTTCACGCTGGGCGCCGGCATATGACGTCAGACGCCGGCGCTCAGCAGTGAAGCGCCGGCACCCGAGACAAACGCCTCACGCTTCCAACACAGGAGTGGAAGGTAAGTGACTAGGGGGGGAGATCCTGAGAAGGGGGTTAGGGAGGGAGAGGGGAGATCCTGAGAAGGGGGTTAGGGAGGGAGAGGGGAGATCCTGAGAAGGGGGGTTAGGGAGGGAGAGGGGAGATCCTGAGAAGGGGGGTTAGGGAGGGAGAGGGGAGATCCTGAGAAGGGGGGTTAGGGAGGGAGAGGGGAGATCCTGAGAAGGGGGCCAGGGAGGGAGAGGGGAGATCCTGAGAAGGGGGGTTAGGGAGGGAGAGGGGAGATCCTGAGAAGTGGGGTTAGGGAGGGAGAGGGGAGATCCTGAGAAGGGGGCTAGGGAGGGAGAGGGGAGATCCTGAGAAGGGGGGTTAGGGAGGGAGAGGGGAGATCCTGAGAAGGGGGGTTAGGGAATGAGAGAGGAGATCCTGAGAAGGGGGGTTAGGGAGGGAGAGGGGAGATCCTGAGAAGGGGAGTTAGGGAATGAGAGAGGAGATCCTGAGAAGGGGGGTTAGGGAGTGTGTGTCTGAGTGTGTGTCTGAGTGTGTTTGTGTGTGTCTCTGAGTCTGTGTCTGTGTCTAAGTGCGTGTCTTAGTGTGTGTGTGTGTCTTAGTGTGTGTCTTAGTGTGTGTGTCTGAGTGTGTGTGTCTTAGCGTGTGTGTCTGAGTGTGAGTGTGTCTTACTGTGTGTGTGTCTGAGTGTGTGCGTGTGTCTTACTGTGTGTGTCTTACTGTATGTATGTGTGTGTGTGTGGTTTCCCAGATAGCAGTGATTATTATTATTATTATTATTATCTTTTATTTATATAGCGCCAACAGTTTACGCAGCGCTTAATACAATACATAAATTCAAGGGATATGACAAGACAAGAATTGACAGACTAAGACAAACCGATACATTTGGTGGAGAGAGCCCTGCTCGCAAGCTGATTCTGATGAAGTTTTTTTTTGTTCAGTTTTTTTGTTCAAAGAGGTGCTTTTTCTTTCATATTTGCCTTATAAGTGGTATAAATGTTATAATGTTATAATGTAATATTATTCCAACATTAAGTTCATAGCTTCCAAGTTAAAATTATTTTTTCTTACTCAAATTTCCTTGTTAAAATGGGGGTGTGTGTTATACACCAGTGCGTGTTCTACGCCGATAAATACGGTACATTGTGCTGTCTAGTTTTCAAAAATATATGACTTGCTGAAAAAAAGCCAAAAAAAAAAAAGTTGGGCATTTCTAAACTCAGTACAAATACTAGAATCTATTTAGCAGGTTTTTTAATTAGTTTTTGCAGTTGAGTAAAACATTTTTCAAATGAAAGTGATAAAAAGTGTTACTCACTCGTCCTTGGTTCCCATGTTGCCGCAACAGCCGCCGCCGGCTATATGAAGGGAGGTTACGCCACACTCATGATGGCCGCGAGTCCCGGACACCGGAAGTGACGTCATGACGCTTTGGCGGGAGATTCGAACTTCTCCTGCGGTTCCCTATTTAAACCTTCTCAGTTCAGTTATGCCTTGCCTTCTGATGGTTGTCTATGCCTTGTGCTAGTGCACAGATAGCGTTTTCATTACCGTTTTCCCGCCTGACTTCGTTGTTATCCTGAATCCTGACCTCAGATACGTTTACCCTTTATCCTGCTCTCCAGAATCCTGACCTCGGCTTGTTTGACCTTGTTCTGTCCTCGAGTCCTACCTGACCACGGTGTCTCCAACTACTTGTATGTGACAAAAAGTCCCTTTTTTAACAAAAAATCACCATATTTTATCATTTTTTATAGTAAATTATATGATATGATAAAAATAATGGTATCTAAAAAAACAATGTATAATGTGTGTGGGTGCACAAAATGACAGAAGAAAATTACAGCTAAACAGCAACACTGAAGAATGTTACTACAAAAAAAGAAAGGGGGGTTAAGGGGTTAAAGTCGGCCAATGCAATTTACCCAAATCAAATATATTTGTGAAAGCGACATCGGCCGAAAAGGGTATTGTCGGCAAAATGCTGAAATAAAAAACGGCTGAGGCCAGTTTGCTGCACACTAATCTTTTCCTCAGGTTTGGTGGTTGCTTAAATGCCAGTATTGGGGGCTGAGGGAGTATTTTTTTCAGTATGGGGTCTTCTGAGAGTATCGGCTGTAGGTCTTTAATAATTTTGCGGATTTCCTCAAGAGCTGGGTTGTAGGTAACTACTAGAGGGATCCTGCTTGTGTTATCCTTTTTTTTGTATTCTAGAAGCCTTTCCCGTGGTGTTCTTACAGCAGATTACATTTTTTGGGATATAGTTTTTTCCCTCTAGCCATTCCTCTGAAATGACTCTGCCAGCGTGTCCAGGTGTTTGTCTCGGTCCTGAGTGTCCTGAATTGCGAAGGTAGCTGTACCTGTCTGTGGGTTTTCTATACACGGAAGAGCTCAGTCCAGGAAGCTCACACTGTGTTTTGAGAAATTCATTTTGAGTTTTATTGATGGGTGGAATGAATTGAAGGATTCGTGGAATTTAAAAAAAAAAAGGTTTTCTTCCATATTATGAAGATGTTGTCGATGTAACAATAATAATTATGCGGTTTGTGGAGGTGAGTGGCTAGGAATCTCTGTTCCAAGTCAGCCATGAAAAGACTGGCATGTTGCGGTGACATTTTGGTGCCCATGGCTGTCCCGGTCATTTGTAGGTAGTTAGTGTCATATAAATTTAAATAGTTGTGTTTCAGTATAAATTCTAATGAGCTTGGCGATGGTTTCACTATCATATTTTTGTGCGGCATTGCGGGAGGAGAGGAATTTAATGCAGGCCTCAATACCATCTTTATGGGGGATGCTGCTATATAAAGACTCCACATCCATGATGGCCAGTATAGTATTGGCAGGTAGGTTACAAACTTGCCTCAGTTTATTAAAAAAATCAGTGGTGTCTTGTATAAAGCTCTCAGTGCTGATAACTAGGGGCTTAAGAATGTTTTCTATAAGGCCAGATATAGCTTCAGTAAGAGTTCCCATACCTGTAATAATGGGCCGTCCTGGGTTGCCTGGCTTGTGGATTTTGGGTTTTTTGTGGATTTTTTCTTCTAAACATCCAATGTGTGTCTAATTGCTGGTATTATCTTTGATGTTTTACTGTGGTTATTGGTTTCCTAGGTTTATTTGTTCTGTCCCTTGGTTATCTCTCTACCTCTCTGCATTTCTCACCTCCAGACCTATTATTTACGACACCCCACTCAACCCCCCACCCTTTTCTAATACCATCACTTGTTTTAAGTTGTAACCTTTATCATGTTGATTAGTATTGCTTCAGACCTGATGAAGGGAGGATAACTCTCGAAAGCTTGTCTTTTAAATATTATGTTAGTCCAATAAAAAAGGTATCACCGCATACTCTGCAATACTCTATTTTTTGACATCGTATGTATATACATATATATATATATATATATATATATATATATATATATATATATATATATATATATATATATATATATATATATATATATATAATGATTAACAGCAATCACACTCCTATCATGCCTGGGCCCACCTAGATTCCAGCGTGTACTGGCTGACTTTGCATGATAGGAGTGTGATTGCTGCTAACAATCATGTAAGTAATATTGTTATTGAAATCACTCCTATCATGCCCAGGTTCTAGCATGTACTGGTTGCCGGGGCATGGTAGCATTGTGATTGCTGTTAATCACATATATATTAATATTGTTATTGTATTTTTTGTCCCATTTTGGTGTGTTACTTACTTTTAATAAAAGTGTGGTCATTTATTTTTATTTTTTTAAGGAGGGGGGTCATTTACAGTTTCCGTTTCGGCCAAGTGAATCCGGAATTTTTGGTTTCAGTCCAGAATTTTCATTTCGGTGCATCCCTAGAGCTTTTATCCAGAGCAAATGCTGTCAAAAATATAATAACACTAAGATATATCTTATAATAACACTAAGGTCCAGATCCCCCGCAGCGATGCCAGGGACCCGGATCCTTCTCTCTGACAGCCGGTGGGTGTCTGTGCGATGTGCACAGACATCATCCGCTACTGTCCTCACATGACCTTCTGGTGCTCAGTCATAGAAGCTCCAGCGAATGTGCCGCCCACCAGCAGAGGTTGTCTACACGGATAGCGCAGACGTTCGCCGCCTGCCCCTACTAGACACCAAGGAGTCTGGAGCATGGGGGGGGGGTAAGTCTGGGGGGACATATTTGGGGATATAAGGCATATCAGGGGGCAGAGTAGCATATAGGGGGTTATAAGGCATATCGGGGGGCAGAGTGGCATATTGGGAGTTATAAGGCATATCAGGGTGTCACGGTTAGGACTACTTGCCAAGCCGTGACTGTGTGGAGGGCGTGGGCATGAAGGGGTTAATAGCACCAGGCCTCTGGATTTACTAACTTCACCCCTTAACAAGGCATAAGTTACACCAAATTAACCCCCAAATCCTGCCTGTATCCCCCCAGGTAGTCTGCCACCACTCACGATTTTGATACTGGATTCGTGAGAAATCGGAATTAGAACCTTTATCTCTCTCTCTCTCTCTATATATATATATATATATATATATATATATATCAACCCACCCCTGGGCAAACAACATATATATATATCCTGTAAAACTTAATAACAATATGGTAACGTGTTATCCTCTCAGAGTTTGTGGCTATCGATACTAGAGCCCAAAGACTGACTTGGATTATGAATATTTTATGAACAAAAAGACAAAGATTACACAGTGCCACAACTACAAAAAACAAGACATACAAAATAAAAATAAAACCGCAAACAGTTCTTAAAAACAATAGGACTTAAACACAGGCCTCACGAGTTTCTCCAATAAGTAGGCCTGTGGGAACTCCTTAAGTCCAGATGGTTTCTTATGATGTTGTTCTGATCACAGAATATTGTGGAGTTCTGCTTTGAGGTCGCTGCATTGTCCCTAAATCAGACTTTTGCAAGCAAATACCCCTCTGACCACATGACTGATTATATGACACCATCCCCAAGAATCGGGTCCCATCTTTGATGTGCCAATAAGTTATGGTGGGGTAAAGGTGATGGAAACCCTCCACTTAAGATAGGAATGGAATTCCTATAACTCAGGGTCTATATCTGTTAGGCCATGAATCACCACAGGGGTCCTTTGGGAAGATGACACCTTTCGCCAAAACAGATACAGAGGGCATGCACAAAGAAACACATTTAAATCAACCTCAGATTAACTCATTGAATGCTTAACAAAGAAACGAACCACCTCTGCTGGGTTACCATTACATGCATGCACTACATTATGAGTTAATCATGACACAGGGGGCACAGTGGCATGTAAGGGGTGTAAGGCATATTTGGGGCAGAGTGGCATATCTGGGGTATAAGGCATATCAGAGGGTACTGGGATATGGGGGGGTATAAGGCATGTCTGGGGGGGCAGAGTGGCATATCTGGGGGTATAAGGCATACAGGGGGTATATAAGGCATATCAGGCAGGCAGCGTGGCAAGCTAGGGCTCAAATGTGCATAACTGGGGGGGGGCAGATTGGGAAATAAAAACAAGAAATGCATTTTTCTCCAAGTTTTTTTTATTCTCCTGTTTGTTTATTATATTATTTTCAATTAAATAAAAAAATAATCGGCCAACTAATGGACTATGAAAATAATTGTTAGTTGCAGCCCTAGTACACTCTCACTTTAAAATACATACATACTAACTCACTCTTACCCTCTCACTCCCTCACCCCCTCTACAAAAAATATCACTGTTCAGACATGCATTTTTAATAGTTCATTTGAGCATATGTAGGGAGAACAATAAAACTGTTTCTATTTTGTCTGAATTATTTGTTTTCCTTCTGTACCTCTCTGGAGTTTGATGGGATATATTCAAGGACAGGTGTAATGACCATTGGAAACTCAGCAAGCACAGAAATGCATTCCAATAAAAAGTACATTTTATATTACGGTATAATTTAGTAAATAAGATGTCATAAAACATGTGGATAAATGTTAAGTCTAATATATATTAGCCTGTAGTTGTGGGAGGGGCTATTGTTATTTAACCAACGCCTCTCCCTCCCACAGCTACGTTTCAGCACCTAACGTTGCCCTCCCTTGTCCCCCCCGCTATTCATTTCCTTCCTTTTATTTCCTGTTTTCCTCCTCTATCCTTTCTTTCATTTCTATATAGGGGGTGGCCTTCTCTAGGCCTACCTGGTACGTCAGTGATGGCACACCTCAGACCGAATGGACCCTCTCTTGGTCTTTGGTTCTACGTTCCACTACTCCTATTCGTTTGCCCCTAACACAATGCTATTTACCGAAAGAGCTTGCCTAGTGGGTTGCTCTGGTATCGCTCATTACAAGGCCAGGGATAAATGTTTAAAAGATGATGATGTATGGACAAATGTTATTACCGTATTTTCTCGATTATAAGACGACCCTGATTATAAGATGACCCCCCAAAATCCGAATATTCATTTAGGAAAAAAAGAAAAAGCCTGAATATAAGACGACCCTATAGGAAAAAAGTTTTACCAGTAAATTTTAATTCATGTAAACTATTTTTTTTTAATAATCGCTAGGATTGAGAAAAATATTTAGTTTTTACTTCCTTTTTATTTTCCAACCTGCCCCCCCAATTATGAACATCTGCCCCCAGGCTTGCCACTCTGCCCCAGAAATGCCTTATACCCCCTATATGCCACTGTGCCCTATGATATGCCTTTTAACCCTCTAAATGCAACTGTGCCCCATGATATGCCTTTTAACCCTCTATATGCCACTGTGCCCCATGATATGCATTTTGACCCCCTAAGTGCCACTCTGCCTCCAGAAATGCCTTATAGTGGCATATAGGAGGTTAAAAGGCATGTTATGGGGCAGAGTGGCATATAGGGAGGTATAAGGCATTTCAGGAGGCAGAGTGGCATATAGAGGGTTAAAAGGCATTTCTGGAGGCAGAGTGGCATTAAGGCGGTTAAAAGGCATTTCATATAGAATTCTGCCTACAGAAACGCCTTATGCCCCCCATTTAACACTCCCCCGCCCCCAGCCAAACTTACCGGTGCTTCTGACTCCCCGGTGTGTTGTCCGGGCAGTGGGTAGACATCTATGCGATTCCCGTAGACAACTTCTGCTGCAGATCTCTGACAGTCGGGAAGGTCTGCGCGATGGACGCAGACAACCCCTGCTGCTAACCATACCGCCTTCCGGCTGCAGCGGAAGTTGTGTACGCGAATCACGTAGACGTCTACACGCTGCCCTGGCTACACACCGGGTACTCAGAAGCACCGGTAAGTTGGGGGGCATAAGACTGGAGGATCCAGGCCCCCTGCAGCGCTGCAAGGGATCTGGATGTTAGTCTCATAGTCAGACCTATTTAAGGTCTGATTATAAGACAACCCCGATTATAAGACGGGGGTATTTTCCAGAGCATTTGCGGTATACTGTATTTAATGGAAATCCCTGGTTGTTGTTAACATTCAGGGTGCAAAATTTAAGGAGGCCATTGGCAGCCTTTGTAGAACAGAAGTTGAAATAATGTTGCATGATTGCATTTGCACTCCTCTGAATAATAAATGCCGTAAAAAGCTACTTAAATGGATGCTGATTTGGAATGGGTGCCCAACCTGTTATTGAAAATGTAAAATCTCTTGATGTGAGTGTATATGTATATATATATATATTTATTTATTTATTTATTTATTTATTTATTTATTTTTTTGCTACAGAAAACTAAGAACCCATTTACAGCAATTTCGTTGGAAAGGTGCAAAGAGTGTCAGCAGAAAATACCAAGAAAGATCATGCGCTCGCTGCCAGAAAGCACTTGGAAGTATTTTGAACAGAGGTTTTGTATGTGACGGGTG
Organism: Spea bombifrons; assembly: GCF_027358695.1. Classification (NCBI taxonomy): domain Eukaryota; kingdom Metazoa; phylum Chordata; class Amphibia; order Anura; family Pelobatidae; genus Spea; species Spea bombifrons. The sequence continues at coordinate 42,853,240 of NC_071089.1, read as the reverse complement.
CAGTCACCGAGTGTGCCAGGAATGTCAGGTTTTCCTAAGAAGCCTCATATGGAAGTGTACAGTTTGCTATTTACATCGGTAAAATCCCTAATAGCGCTGAAAAAACTATGTAGAGCTTTCATCATTCTTTTGAGTCTACAAAATACACTGTTTTACTGTACAAATAATTTAATTATGATTTATTTAGCATAATCTCTATTTCTACAGGTTTACCTAATAATCATACTATGACGAGAATAGTAGTAGCATCAAACTAGTATCCATAAATAATTATACAATTATTCTAGTCTTGATGTTCGAATAATTGGAATTTTAATAAAGACAGGAGGCGAATATTTGCTTAACACTTCCTTTACTTCTCACCATAGCAGCAAAGGATAAAAATAGTGAACCAATCACAAAACAGAAACAGTATAATATATAGGTGACAGGAATCCCTCTAACTTCCTCTTTCTGCAGCCGCGAACACCCGGAACAGGAATATAAGAAATGCCAACGGAAACATCCATCAATCCATGATGAAGAAATCGCATCCAATAATCCAAAGGAGGCGAAACTTAAACTGCAAAAAGAAGAAAATTCGTGACAGCAAAACATATATGATACATATAATATGCATAAAACGTAAGAAAAATTATAATGCAATCCAAAATATGGAAATATAAATAAATTATATATACACATAAAGATATATATACATATAGATATAACCTATGAAAATAAATAAATAACCCAAGGGAGGGAGGGAGGGAAATATTCGCCTCCTGTCTTTATTAAAATTCCAATTATTCGAACATCAAGACTAGAATAATTGTATAATTTTAAGGCAAGACAGGAGGCTCATATTTGCAATTTTAACGCCTGGACACCAACGACTGAACTGCCGAATCCACAGGCTTGAAATAAAACTCACGAAAAGCCGAAGCTCGTGACCAATCCGCCGCCCTGAGAATGTCTGTCAAAGAACCTCCTAAACTAAAAGCGGAAGAAGCTGCCGCTCCTCTAACTGAATGAGCACCAAAATGTCTAGCAATACCAGCCAAAGATAATAACCAACGGATCCATCTAGCTAAAGTAGAATTAGAAACCGGTCGAAAAGGTTTGGAGTAAGATAACAGGAGTTGGGAATTAGCCTACGAACGATGAATTGCCGTAAGGGCTAGGTAAGTGCGAAGACATCTCGCAACACAAATCTTAGGATCAGCTGCCAAATATGGGTAAGAAATGGATGAAGAAAACGTTTTAGTACGTTTCTTCAAATGAAATTCAACACATTCAGGAGAAAACACAATGGAATCAGCATCCAAAGCACCAACATCCGCAACTCTACGAAAGGAGAGAAGGCATAAAAGCATGGTAAGTTTAGCGGATAATTGCCTCAAAGAAAGAGAATCATTATCTGGCCAATTGCGTAAGAAATTTAGAATGATAGAAACATCCCAAAAAGAGTCGTAACGAGGAGCAGGGGGTCTACTTAAACGAATGCCTTTAAGTAAACAACATACCAATGGATCCCTACCAATAGGTCCGTCTGAAGAACCAACATGAGAACCTGAAATTGCAGAACGAAAAACATTAATAGAACGGTATGCCTTACCCGAAGAAAATAATTCAGCCAAAAAATTTAATAAGTAAGTCACAGGGGCTGTATGAGGATCAACTTGTTGTCCCACACACCAAGAGGACCAGGATTTCCAAGCCACCCGATAGGATTTGTGAGTGCCGGGTGCCCATGAAGCTCGGAGTAAATCCTGAGCTTCCTGCGATAATCCTGAGCCTGATGAAGATTCCCCGACACCGTCCAAGCAACCAGCGATAATCGACCTTCTAACAGAAGTGGATGGAATCGACCCTCTGAATCCATCAGAAGAGAGGGAAACACCGGGAGTGCCAAGGGGTCCTGAACGGACAGCTCCAGAAGAGCTGGAAACCAAGGCTGGGATTACCAAAGAGGAGTTACCAAAACAATTGTCACTTGCCAAGCAAGAATCCGTTGTATGACCCTGGGAATAAGAGCGAACGGAGGGAAGGCATGAGCCCCCATGACCGGCCAATCCTGAAGAAATGCATCCGTTGCCAGAGCTTCCGGAACCGGGAGCCAGCTGAAAAACTATGCAATTTGGCAATTTGTCCTGGAGGCAAAAAGATCCAATGTCAACGGCGCCTGTCGATATGTTGAAAATTTTTTCGATTTAGTGTCCAGTCGCTGGCGTCTCTCCAATGTCTGGAGAACCAATCCGCCATCTGATTCTCTATTCCCGGAACATATTCCGCTAGAAGAGAAATGTTGCGGTCGAAACAAAACTGATAAATGTCTCTGGTTAGGTCTGCAAGATGCCTGGACTTGGTGCCCCCCAAACAGTTGATATATCTGACCGCTGAAAAATTGTCCATCCTCAACAGAAGGCAGCAATTGGAACGATCCTTGGCTAGACTGCGAATAGCAAAAGAGCCTGCAATGAGTTTCAGGCAGTTGATGTGAAGAGAACGTTCCTCTAGAGACCAAACGCCTCCCGTGGCCTCTAGAGAAGAAACTGCTCCCCATCCTATCATACTGGCATCTGATTTCAGGATGAAATCCGGGCGAGATCCGAAAATGGCCCTGCCGTTCCAAGCCTGCATGTGAGCAAGCCACCATTGCAGCTCCTGACGAACATCCACCATGAGATGTACTATCTGATCTTAAGATGGGTAACATCTCAAATAACTGGCTTTGAGTCTTTGTAAAGCTCTGTAATAGAGGGGACCTGGGAAGATGGCCTGAATGGAAGAAGAGAGAAGTCCCACAACTCTCGCCAATTTTCGCAGAGGGCACGACTGCATGCGTAACAAGCGTCAAATCTCTTTCTTGATAGCAGAAATCTTGGACGTTGGGAGACGAAGTACTGCTTCCACGGAATCGATTTCGAAACCTAAAAATTTTATCGTCTGAGTTGGAGACAATTCTGACTTTGGAACGTTTACCAAAAAACCTAGATGATGAAACGTATCCATCACAAAAGACGTCTGTTCTGCCAGAAGATCCGGATCCTGAGAAAATAGTAAGATGTCGTCCAGGTAAATGATTGATCTTATCCCTCTGGAGCGAAAGAAAGCCATGACTGGACGAAGGAGCTTGGTAAAGCACCAAGGGGCTGAACTGAGACCGAAAGGGTGACAACGGAATTGCCAAAGCTGGAGACCCCAATAAAACTGAAGAAACGGAACGAGTGGCACCCCGTAACGTAGATGCCATCTGGTTCGGATAAAACCGTGAGCCTGGTTGGCTATAACGGCTGGAGATTCGGCCCCTAAATCGTCCAGCCCTGGACAAAAAACGCTGATCTGTCTGGAAAACCTTTCTCATGGAAGTTTTGGCTTTCGACCAAGACGACATCACGGAGACATGGCGATTGAGCTCCTTAACAAAAGAGTCGCCAAATAGTAAACCATTAGCTGTAGGACCTAATTCCTTAGATCCTAGCTCAATCAAACAGGCATCCATGCGCATCAAAGCTGCCTTCCTGCGCTCCGTGGATATTGTGACATTGGTATTGCCTAGCAGGCAAATGACTCTGAAAGCCCAATCACGCACCAACTTAGGATCGAGAATAGAATCTTGCAAATAAGCTCTATCAGCCAAAGACAGAATTTGCGTGATAGGCCCAACTATATCTAATAGCTTGTCTTGAGCCGATTTGAGACCTTGGTCCAATCCCTTGCGGGGATCTCGTTTATTATTTGACAGGAGAGTGACCACATTTGGATCAAATTCCGGTGTCATAGCCACTTTCCCCGGTAGCACCGGGCGAGGGCATTCTGCCCGCAATTTGTTACGCACCTCTTTTTCCAGAGGGTGACGCAGCCATTTATGTAAATATTGAGCAATGTGCTCAGACGGGGCCCATTCAGTAGCCCTAGGATGGCGCATAACAGTGGGGTCGAAAAGCGCCTCTCCAGAAGGGTCTAAAACCGGAGTGTCAATAGTTGGAGATTGAATAGATTGGGATACCGTGGCCTCAATATGTTTTAAAGACTGACGTGGCTCATCTATCATGGACTCACGAACGAAGCGTGAGTGTTCGCCTCTGGACGTAGCCAGAATAACAGAGTCTTGAGAATCATCTGATGACGTGGCATGCCACTCATCTAATACATGACCCGACTCCATGTGAGCATGTTTAACACGCTTGGCAGGGGCTTTTCCCTTACCTGCAGACACACTTTTACCTTTCCAAGGTCGTTTGCGTGACAAAGATTCATCTGACTGATCAGAGTCATAAGTATTTACCTCTTGCAGAGGAATGTCAGGAACGGGGTCTACAGTTTGAATAGAACCCCCGGACTGAGCAGCAGGTTGTGACATTTGTTTTGTCATTTTTGCCATGAGAACTTCCATAGAGGAAGCAAATTTAGATTCCAGCCAGGACATTAAAAACTCTTGTGAAGGATTAGGTTCCTCAGCCATATTGACAAATCAAATATATATATACAGGGACTCAGCCTGTACAAAGACTAACAAAGTAAATTTTTTAATTTTTTTTTCAATATATAATATAAGAATATAACCACGGTCTCACCGTGATGCACTCCAGAGAAAATTCGGAAAGAATCCGATTAAGATAACTGGAGATATTGTCCAACGAATCCGGAGAAAAAGTTAAACAAAACTGCCAGACGCAGGTACGTAGTGACAACTGCTACTACGCGGGAAAGTAAACCGCACAGCAGCCGAAAACTAAAATGGCGGTGAAGTCTCGCGAGAGGAAGCCGCCCTAAGAAGGGAACAACACCACAGAAATATCCAAAATGGCCGGCGCGACTGAAAACGCCGGTAAGAAATGAAAATAACGGAAACCAAACCGGCGAAACGCCGCAACAGAAACCACAGCCGAGATACTGATAAGGTAAGGAAAGAATGAACACAAAACGAAGCAGATAAATTAAAAAGGCAAAAAAAGGAAAAATAAATAAATGAAAAATAAAATAAGAATTATCGAGAAAAAACAACCGAAATCGGAAAAAATCCGAAATACACAAAAAACAGAAATACAGAAAATGGAAAAAACGAAAAATCCGAAGGAATAAAATCCATCATGGGAAAACACGGAATTAAAACAAAAAATAATAAGAAATATAAGCAATATATATAAATACCTAGGTTAAAGAAATATACAAATAAACAAACCTAGGAATAAAAAAAAATATTGAAATAACAATATAGGCACACAAAGGCAATATAATGAAATGAGCTGACCTGAATCTGAGGTGAGAAGCAAAGAAAGAGGAAGTTAGAGGGATTCCTGTCAGCTATATATTATACTGTTTCTGTTTTGTGATTGGTTCACTATTTTTATCCTTTGCTGCTATGGTGAGAAGTAAAGGAAGTGTTAAGCAAATATGAGCCTCCTGTCTTGCCTTAAAATTGGAAATGTTTCTGAGTACTTCTACAGCTGCATAGCAGTTTTTGCCATAAGAGGCAAGATAACAATAGCCAACAAAGTGACAAAAGGTTGTTCCTCTTGGAACCAAAACCACAGTATGATTTTAAAACGTTGTGATGGTCTTTATTCAAATTATGAACAGTCCTTAGGACTTCATATGTCTGTCTGTTTGCATACCTGCATGTGCCCTCTGCATACTTCTTTTGATATTTTTATTGTTTAATCCGTTACTATCTATTGTCTAGAATGCCTGTTCATACTAAACTATATATTTCTTTATTTAAGGGAGATTAAAATAAAGACTGGGGATTGGTTCTTTGAAGAAAGAGAAAATAAATTTCCATCAGCAGGTAATAATTGATATTGTAATGTAAATATCATACAAAGCCGCCTCCTTCCAGATTTCTTATATTCTCGTATTCATCACAGTTGAATGTTGCTGATCATCAAACTAATTTTGATATTAGACAAAGATAACATTTTTAAGATACTGCAGTTTTTAAACCATTATTTCTTGTATAAAAAGGTTATGCAACCTTACCTGTCTATATGTGAAAAACTAATTGACCCCTTAGTTACTAAATTAACCAAATTTAATTTATAGTTTGGTTCAATTTCATTAGGCACACCAGGCATGATTACTGCCAGCTCTAGGTTAAAAGGTCTCAATAAGCAGCACAAATTCAAGAACAAATGAGCAGAATCATTGACATCTATCAGTCTAGAAAGAGTTACAAGCGTGAGAAATGGAGAAAACTTGGCCTATCTTGCCTCAGTTAAGTGTTAATGATTCCACAATAAGGGACCCTCAAATCCTTGGGAGAGTTGCAAGGAAAAAAACACTGCTGGTCCAAAAGAACAGAAAGGCTCATTTCACATTTGACAACAAAAAATCTTGATGGTCCCCAACACTTTTGGGATAATATTCTGTGGACTACTGATGAGCCAAGAGTAAAGTTTTTTGAAAGGCGTGGGTCCCGTTATGTCTGATAAAGCTGGCACAGCATTCCACAATAGGAGCATTATACAAACAGTTAAACACGGTAGTCTGGGCTGCTTTGCTGCTTCAGAATCTGGACGACTTGCCATAATTGATGCAAACATAAATTCTGCTGTCTACACCTGGCAGAGTATGTCCGGCCTTCAGTTTGTGACCTAAAGCTCAAGCACAGTTGGGTTGCAAAGCAGGACAGTGGCCTACTCAAATTCCCTAAGTGAATCCGATTGAGATGCTGTGGCATGACTTTCAAAAGGCGGTTTATGCACGAAAACAGTTCTCCCAAGAAGAGGATGCCAACATTTCTCCACAGTGATGTAAAATAGTCATTGCCAGTTATCGCAAATGTTTGATTGCAGTTGTTGCCCTCAAGGGTATCACAACCAGTTATTAGATTTAGGGGGCAATTCGTTTTTCACTTGGGTAAAACAGGTTTTAATTAACTGTTTACCTTCCATAAATTTCAAAGAAGCATCTACTCACTTTGCCTTTGTGTTATATTAAAATAAGTAGGATGATTTGAAACATTTAAATGTGCCAAATAAGTACAAACAGAAGAAATCCTGAAGGGGGCAAATCCTTTTCCATAGTACTATTAATAGAACAGAACATTTTCTTATTAAATAAAATAATCTTGGGATTCAGTGACTGTAGCATTTCATCTTTAAACAAAAGGGGCCCTGAGCAAGCTACCAGGTTGATCCTAGTCCAGCTGTGCCTGAGTGGAGCTACCACTACTGATCTCTGCACTAATGCTTACTCCATGGTCTGAGTGCTGCCTACTGATAGGTGCAAGATATGGCACCATGTCCTGGTGCTCTCTAATACAGGGGGCAGAGGACACGAGGGAGGCAGTATTAAAAGAAGACTATGTCTATAGCTGCTGATTGGGCAAACTGCCCTAGCTCTTCTTGCTGGGAATACCTGCCAGTGTTCATAATGAATACTGAAGTGAAGGGATTGAAGCCATAGATCTCCTGCAAAACCCCCTACCAACTCTCCCTTTAGTGAATAAAAGCCCTCTAGGCATCTACTTTACAAGTCCTGATTTTGGGCAGTGTCCATTGTTCCATGTAGCTGTCCTACTTATTATTAGTTGTTCATCATGCCAGAAGAAAGCTGGCGTTTTTAATAACTGTCATTACCTACATCTTTTGAATTTGAATGTCAAGATTGTATCTACTAAATTACAGCTCAATATAAAATGCATTCATTGGTATGCTTCTCTGTGCCTGCTAGGTTTCCAATAGTCATTGGGGGCACAGGGTGACCAGGAAACCCAGTCTGGTCTGCCCTAACCAGACTCCCATGAACTAGCTGGCTATGGGGGCTCTACATGGCCAGAAACGCTCCATGTTCCTGACCGGAACCTAGCCGCAAATCCATGGAACTTTGCGGCAACTAGGAACCGTGTCGATGCCCGCAGACATTTGGAACGGACGTCAATTGCCCCACCATGTCGCTCTTTTGGTGTTATACAGTGCTCGTGGTGGGTCACAACCGGAGGTGGTTGCAGAGAGGGAACTCATTTGGGAAACCTGGTTGTATTACCTGTCTTGAGAACCGAGGTTTACCTGGAACTCTGGCCCGGCCCAGGATCGCTTCCAGCCCTGACGCTCAGGGCCCCGACGACAGATCAAGCCACGTTTTGGAACATAACATCTTTGGACCTTCCCTGAGCTCTCAATCAGGACCCGGAACTGATGCCACTTCTTCAGGATCACCCCAAAACTATTTGTCGAGTGGGCATTGCTGGCCATAGAACTGTATGGAGGCGTCAGGGTGTCTGGTAGTCATGGGATTATACTCCTGATCTAATTATGTTTATGTGTATAAATAGCTGTGCTTTTCCAAATAAACTTAGTTTGTGTTTTCCACTCAACATTAGTTCTGTTTGATAATTGAGGTAGGCGGCTTTGACAACTTATTCCCCTTCTCAGGACAATATTTGCATTGTGTAGCTAAGCTCTGGCTTTCCACAGTGCCAGCACTGCTCCATTAGATTGCTGTCCTGATTCGTCTGGCCAGCGCTAGTCTCATTCAGCACTGAAGAGGTTAACTGCTGGTGTCTCGGCAGAAGGAAGCACGATTTGGGTGTACTCAGTTGGGGAACAGATTGTTCCATCACACTGCACTAATAATCACTAAGCTATTTTGTTAATTGCCTGCACGCTTTGAGACACCAAAACAAAAAGAAATACAACAAGAGCTATGGATTCTAGGACCTGCACTCAGACCACGAGGAAATGTTGCCACTTTGCAAGGATCTGACCCTGGCAGCCGAGTTGGAAGGGTTGGTCTAAAAGGTATGGTGCGTGGAGATGGACTATTTGCATCTGCTGGAAGGTGGCCTCTCCATGGCACAGGAGTCGGCTGATCCCCTAGTCCCAGCTGAAGCGCTTGCACCTGCAACGACTACAGGGATCCAGGGAGATGTGGCAGCCGGCCCATCTATTGTCAGGGTTGTCACCTTTCTCCCGCTCCTACTTGCTTTCTGCTCAGTGAACTGAGACACACCTCTCCCTGATCACTTGTTAATTAGCCAGTCCCTTTTTGCTGTGCTCTGGCTGTTTCCATCTAGTTTTCTTCGGATCCCTGACATCTCCCCAGTGGCAGCTTACAAGTCCAGGAGTTGAGGAACTTGTTGTCCCTCCCCAGCGGCAGGTCCCAATTCAGGGACCATAGGAACCTGTCCTCCCTCTCCAGCATCAGAGGAAAAGATAGGGAGTGGGGAAGCTGTCCTCCCTCCCCTCAACCGACCCAGAAGATCCCCTGGTCCCAGCTGAAGCTCTGGCATCAGGGCAGAGTACTGCTGGTCTCTGCCTACTTCTGTCTGTGGTTCCAGAGACTTACTATGATGGCCTCCCATCACCCAGCCCTGCTGCCCCAGCTGAAGCGCTGACATCAGGGAAGAGTGCCATTGGCTTCTGTCCTTATTAGCGGCATCAAGAGCACCAGGGATGGGAAGAAGGTGGCATCACTCCCCATCAGCCACTGGGAGATGGTACAGCTGGCCCATCTCCCCAGCGACAGCAGGAGCACCAGGAAGGGAATGCAGGCGGCGTCAATGCCCAGGGGGTGCCTGGGATATGACTCAGCTGGCCCATCTCCGCAGAGGCACCAGGTAAGAGATGCAGGCAGCATCACTCCTCAGTGAACTCAAGGGAGAAGGGGCAGTCAGCACTTCTCCCCAGCGACTGGTATGTTCATCAGGAGAGGTGGATGCTGGCCGGGTGAGTGCAGCCCTTGTAGGGGCAACTGGTCTAGGGGACCAATTGGGAATGGATGGACTGAGTAACTTCAGAGTCAACCTGTCTGGGGTCTCCTCCTGTGTTAGTGAAGGGGGAAAAATGTCACGGTAACCCCCTGAGGGTGAGAACACATGGGTGTAGGTATAAGTTTGGTATGGGGACAAGATGCATGACGGATTCTTACCTGCCTGTCCTATCCCCTCTTATGTCACCCTGTGCTCATTGTGGCTGTAAAGCACTGGAATGCACAGATGGGATATTGTTACTGCATGTACCATGATAACTGAGATTCCAAAGTATACTCTGGTGGCTTGTTAGCTGCAGCCAACTTGCAAGAGAAACTAGCACAAAAAATAATAGTTAATTATCTCATAACTCTTTATCACTGTTCCCAACCATCAGTGTCATGTGGAAACTTTGCCAACACTTACCTAGTATCAATATTTCAAAATAAAATAATTTGTTAAAAAGTAGAACCATAGTCATATCTAAAAAAATAAATCACATAGAACATGATTTTCACACGTTGATATTCTGTTATGGTCTAGCTGCTTTTCTGCTGCATTGCTGGAGGCTTACAGCCTGGCTGGGTTGCCATGGCTACACTCCTGTCACTCCTGTGACTCAGCCCATTGTCCAGCCCACAGCCAGCCCCTTTTGGCTATTTAAGCAGCTAAACTTCACTTCCTCCTTGCCCTTGTGTTGTTTCCGGCTGCAAGTGTTTTCCCTGTGTCCCTGTGTCCCTGTGTCCCTGTGTCCCTGTGTCCCTGTGTCCCTGTGTCCCTGTGTATGACCTGGCTTTCTCTGACGTCCATCCCGGCTCCTGATTCCTGGCATGTTCCTGACTTCACTGATCTCTGTATTCCTGACCCCGGCTTGTCTGAGTACCTGTCTTGGTTCCTGACCCCGGCTTGTCTTTTGGTATATGCTTTTGGATCACGATTTGGCTTTGTTCATTATTGTCATTACAATAAAGGTGATTGCATTTTACGTTTTGTGTCCGTCTGGTTCCTGGTCCCTAACATATTCCAACTGAAAAATAATTATGAATTAGTATAAATATTACATGACACTAACACAGTTAACGTTTAAAAGTTAGTTAAGGTTTTTTATGGCTGTGACGGTTCCTAGGGTCCCGGGACTTTGCTGGACTCTAGGACCTCGCTATTTTCACGGATTGTGCCCCTCAGTTAATGTTATCCAGTGACATGAAACTCTTTATTGCGTTAATAAAAATTTATATTATTGCCTTATTTTGTAAAAGTTTGCACACGGCACACTAAGGTCTGAGAGATAATCTAATAAAGATAATGTGTGCTCTTTATCTCCCAGACTTAGTGGTGCCGGTGTCCTGTTGTATTGTTCCTCCTCCCCTTGTGGTGTCCCTTAATAAACAGTTATTCCTTTTGTTGTACCTAAAGACTAGTCTTGCTGAGTTATTTGGGTACAGAAACTTGCAGGCCAGTTGAACATTTCAACTCCCTGATATTATTTATTATATAATCAACTTATCTTGTAAGAAGCACTGAAGAGCACTCTGAATAATGTGTAGTTAATTGACAGACATTTCACTGAATTAACTATTCATGATGTAGGGGAAGCTTTGTGTTGTAGGTAACCCTTATGGGGACTGACCTTTTGTGATACGCAATGGAATCAGGGAGTTGAAATGTTTACATTTTCCTTTCAGTAAATACACCTAAAGTTTAGCTGAGTGTGTATATATATATATATATATATATATATATATATATATATCTATATATATATATAGATATATATATATATATATATATATATATATACACTGTATTTGCTCGATTATAAGACAAGGTTTTTTCCAGAGCAAATGTTCTGAAAAATACCCCTCGTCTTATAATCAGATCTCAAATAGGTCTGACTATGAGACTAAGATCCAGATCCCCCACTGCGATGCAGGGGACCTGGATCCTCCTGTCTCCCCTCCCCCAACTTACCTGTGCTTCTGAGTCCCCGGTGCTTAGTCCGGGCAGCGTGTAGAGCTCTACACGATTCGCGTAGACAACTTCCGCTGCAGCGGGCAGCTCTACACGCTGCCCGGACTAAGCACCGGGGACTCAGATGCAGGGGACCTGGATCCTCCTGTCTTATGCCCCCCCCCCAACTTACCGGTGCTTCAGGGTCCCCCGGTGTTTAGCCGGGCAGCGTGTAGAGCTCTACGCAATTTGCGTAGGCAACTTCCGCTCAAGATGAGTTCTACACGCTGCCCGGACTAAGCACCGGACTCTGAAGTACCGGTAAGTTTGGAGGGGGGAGGGAGTGTTAAATGGGGGGGCATAAGGCATTTCTGGAGGCAGAGAAATTTCTGTGAAATGCCTTTTAACCCCCTTAATGCCACTCTGCCTCCAGAAATGCCTTTTAACCCTCTATACGCCACTTTGCCTCCTGAAATGCCTTATACCTCCCTATATGCCATTCTGCTCCATAATATGCCTTTTAACCCCCTAAATGCCAGGGTGGCATATAGGGGTATAAGTCAATTCTGGAGGCAGAGTGGCAGATAGGGGGTCAAAAGGCATATCATGGGGCACAGTTGGCATATAGAGGGTAAAAAGGCTTATCATGGGGCACAGTAGCATTTAGAGGGTTAAAAGGCAGATCATGGGGCACAGTGGCATATAGGGGGTATAAGGCATTTCTGGGGCAGAGTGGCAAGCCAGGGGGCAGATGTGCATAACTGGGGGGGCAGGTTGAAAAAAAGGAAATAAAAACAAAATATTTTTCTCAATCATAGCTTTTATTAACAAACAATTGTTCACATAGTTTACATGAATTAACATTTACTGGTAAAACTTTTTTCCTATAGGGTCGTCATATATTCAGGCTTTTTCTCATGAATTAATATTCAGATTTTGGGGGGTCGTCTTATAATTGAGCAAATACGGTGTGTGTGTGTATATATATATATATATATATATGTGCAAGTGTCTTTCAAACAGACAATATATTCCTTGTAATTATGCAGGTAAACATGAAACCGCGGGGGCAAAATTTTTAAAGTCATACCAAAACATGAGGTAAGTGCATATATTTTATTTTATGGGCCTATACATGTGGTTTTTTGAGCAGTGTAGTTCAGGGCTGATTCCTCACCGTTCTAAGGATCACTAAAACTCCATGAGGTGAAATCTTGCATGAAGCCCCAGGCCGAGGGAGATTGAAAGTTATTTTGTGTTTCTTGTCACCTTCTCACCAAGCTTCTTTTAGCCCATTCCAGCCTTCTGTAGGTTTACAATCATGTCCCTGACATCCTTAGACAACTCTTTGGTCTTGGCCATGGTGGAGAGTTTGGAATCTGATTGATTGATTGATTGATTGCTTCTGTGGACAGGTGTCTTATACATGTAACAAACTGAGATTAGGAGCAATCCCTTTAAGAGAGTGCGCCTAATTTCAGTTTGTTACCTGTATAAAAGACACCTGGGATCCAGACATTTTGCTGATTGATAGAGTAAAATGCAAATCAATTCATAACTTATTTGAAATGCGTTATTCTGGATTTTTTTGTTGTTGCTCTGTCTCTCACTGTTCAAAAAACCTACCATTAAATTTATAGACTGATCATGTCTTCGTGGGCTAACGTTCAAAATCAGCAGGGGATCAAATAATTTTTTCCTTTGCCGTACCATAGGCAGTATAATTAGGCTGGTTTACTAGTAGACTGTCCAACAGAACTAGACTGTCCAACAGAGCTAGAAAAGATAGAAAGGGCTAATATGCAGCTGCTAAAAAACATTGTTATGTGATAATACTGTTTTAACAAAGAAAGGAGTATAATATTTTAGGAGTATACTTATTTTTAATCAGATACTAGTAATAAAAAAATAATGGGAATTTCCCTTTGGACACACACACACACCTCATGGAGGAATAGGGGCTCAAACTAGATATGTTTCCAATTTATTCTCATTGATAACCTGAAATGAAAACTAATTTGTTTTTCCTTCTTTCACTCTCTTTATGGTCTAGTAAAATCTCAGTTGTTCCTCCCACACCACCTGCTTACAGTGATGATCATTCAGAAAATGACTCTGTGGTAATGTGCAAGTGTATTTACAAATTTAAAAAAATCAAGTTTTCCACATACTGTATATACATACCTGAAACCTAGATACACCCACATCTACGTATGGGACCAGCTGTAACACAATAGAAAATGAATACAAGTTATTCACACCCACATATATTATTATCCAACAGGGTGTAGGGTATGTTTTTATCTCTCGCCCATTAACCCAATTAGGTTTCCTGGTGACAAATGGTCAATAACGTAATTATTTACGTGGTATTCTGCAATATCATAAACAACTCTCCCCACATCATACTTCATGAATTTAGATGTTGATGAAATTCTGTAATGCATACATCAGATTATGAATTATGCCTTTCCAAAAATTTGACATCAGGTTTACAAAATGAGGTTTCCCTGCTACAAATTTCCTTTTCCCTAATTTACTGAGGTATATGTCTCAGCTAGAAAAATTCAACTATTTTTGTATTCCCAGTTTAGAAATATAGAAAGCATGGTTACATGATTGATTGAGCCATCTTTTCTAATCCATCTGAAATTGGACATCTATTCCACATGCTTTTCACTCTGCACCTAGTAGTTAAGCGTTACACTGCAAAAACTACTTTGAATGTGTGCTAGTGTAGTGTGTTAGAGTGGGTATGTGTTACTGTATGATGTTAGTGAGTGTGTTTTAGTGTTTGTGTGTTAATGTATGGTGTTAGAGCGCATGCAAACACTAGTATAGTATTAGTGTTTTTGTGTGTGTGTGTTAGTGTATGGTGTTATAGGGTGTTGCTGTTAGAATGTGTGTTGGTATGTGCATGTTCTAATGTGTGTGTGAGTGTGCATGTGTTAATTATGAAGGGGCAGAGGTCCACTTAGCTTTGCTTGCAATATTTTTCTATATAAAAATGCATCTTTGTTACAGGAATTTAACAAAGCCAAAGGATTTAATAAGTCGATGGAGAATGTATTTTTCTGTCTCACTACACAAATGAAAAGTAAGTATTACATGTACCATGGAATGTTGCTCAGTCTAAAATAGTTACATAATGTGTGCTTCTCTAATTATGTTGATGCTGATGAAGGCAAGAAATCATCCTTAAGCTAAAAATTACACATTAAGCAGTCAGATCCCAAGGCATCTGGCCTGGACAGTGGAAGAGATAGTTGTGTTGCTAACTGTAATAGATAATTCAGGTGCTGGGGGCAATGGAAGGAGAGAAAATAATCAGTTCAGTTTTAGAAAGATTAAGTTTCAGGTAGTGTTGTAACCAGGGGCGGGCTGGGCCGGGGGGCAGGGGGTAATTGCCCCCCAGGCCGCCCTAAATCCGGGCCGGTGGGCCGGACAGACGACCGGCAGACGAGCATTCAATGCGGCTGTGGCCGCAAAGTTAAAAACTAAGCGGCCGCGAGCAGGGTTGAATGCGGCCGTCATGCGTACCTGGCGGGGGGGGGGTCCGCCCCGGCTGCCGCTCATCTGAGGGGTGCCACCATGCAGACACGCCTTCAGAAAGGATGTGCCTTTCAACTGTGGCTGTGCGCCGGGACTTGATGTCAAATCCCGGCGCACAACACTGAAGCCACACCCACCGTCTTCTGCGCTCAGTGCACCGGAAGGACAGGAAGAAGAAGAAGAAGTAGAAGAAGAAGAAGTAGAAGTAGAAGAAGAAGAAGAGGAGGAGGAGGAAAAGTGAGGGTGAAAGAAGAAAAGGTAGGAGAGAGTGGATTAGTAAGTGTGTGAGAGTGATGGGTGTTATGCTGAATGTAAGTGTGTGAGAGTGATGGGTGTTATGCTGAATGTAAGTGTGTGAGAGTGATGGGTGTTATGCTGAATGTTTGTGAATGAGGGTTTCAGATAGCATGGATGTGTAAGTGTTGGGGGATAACTTGGCATAGGGAGTCCGTAATCACATTCCTTTCATGCCCAGATTCCAGCATGTAGTGGCTGCCTAGGCATGATAGGAGTGTGATTGCTGTTATAAATTATTTTTTGGTCCAACTTCGGTGTGTTAACACTTTTATTTGACAGAATAATTCAATGACAGTATTAATATATATATATATATATAATTGCAAACAGCAATCACACTCCTATCATGCTAAGTCAGCCAGCACATGCTAGAACCTGGGCATGATAGGATTGTGATTGTTGTTATATATATGTGTATATATATATATATATATATATATATATATATACCGTATATATATGTGTATATATATATACCGAATATAGGCCACACTTTTTCCCCCCACTTTAAGTCTTTAAAGTGGGGGTGCGGCCTATATTCGGGGTCTAGCGCCCGACGCCCGGGACATGCAGTCCCGGGCGCCGGGCAGGCAGCGGGGTTAGAATACAGATCCCCCGCAGCGGTGCAGGGGACCTGCATCCTACTCCCCGATACGCTCAGACAGCCTCCCCTGCCAGCACTTCCCACGGGGGGGGGGTGCCGGCACGGGAGGTTGTCTAAGCGCATCGTGCGGACCTCCGCACGATGCGTTTTACCTCTGCCCCCGCCCCCTCCGGACTTACCGGAGCAGACTCCCGGGTGTCTTGCGGGGCCGGCGGGGGACATCTACGCAATACGCGTATACAACTTCCGGTGCCGGCACCGGAAGTTGTATTGCGTAGATGTCCTCCGCCGGCCTCGCAAGACACCCGGGAGTCTGCTCCGGTAAGTCCGGGGAGGGGGGCAGAGGGGGACAGTGGTAGCATATCTCGGGGAGGGAGGACAGTGGCAGCGTATCTCGGGGAGGGAGGACAGTGGCAGCGTATCTCGGGGAGGGAGGACAGTGGCAGCGTATCTCGGGGAGGGAGGACAGTGGCAGCGTATCTCGGGGAGGGAGGACAGTGGCAGCGTATCTCGGGGAGGGAGGACAGTGGCAGCATATCTCGGGGAGGGAGGACAGTGGTAGCATATCTTGGGGAGGGAGGACAGTGGCAGCATATCCCGGGGGGGGGCAGAGTGGCAGCATGTTTTTTGGTGCTTTTTTAAAGAAAAAAAACGTTTAGGGTGCGGCCTATATACGGGGACGGCCTATATCCGAGCCAATACGGTATATGTTAATATTGTTGTTGATTTTTTTGTCTAATTTTGGTGTTACTTTTAATAAAGTATTTTAAAGTTTTTTTTTTTTTTTTTTTTTTTCAGTTTTGGCCAAGTGAATGCTGAATTTTTAGTTTCAGTCCAGAATTTTCATTTCGGTGCATCCCTACTATATACTATGCCAGTCACTAAAGTGGTAAGCCTACACCACATCAATGTTTGGCTTAGTATATAGTGATAGGGGTTGTCAGTGTCTGGCTCAAGGTATAGGCACACATTGACGGTGGTACCGCGTAATCCCTAAGTATATAATGATAACAGTTATGCTGTACCCCTGTCAATGTTTGCCTAACCATAGAAACTATGCAGTTTTAAAGTGTGTGTGTGTGGGGGGGTGCCACATACAGGGTCTGCCACAGGTGCCAAATACTCTAGGTACGCCCCTGCATCATGCGGCAGTCAGACCCAACGGCCATGCCTCAGCTCCTCTTCCCACGTCTTAAAAGGGGTGTGATGAAGAGCTGAGGCATGCGGTGCATGCACTCCGGCCACTTTAATTTCATTAGGCGCTGGTGGTGTGACTGCCGCACGACGGCCGCTTTCAATGTCGCTCGCAGCCGCTTTGATGGTGCAATGGGCCAGTTGACTAGACTTGCCCCCCAGGCCTTAGGCTGCCAGCCCTCCCCTGGTTGTAACCTCCATTATTATTATTATTTATTGTTTTATATGGCACCATCAAATTCTGTAGCACTGTACAATGGGTAGGCAGGACATAACAAGTAGTATGTAACATAACAAATAGACTTACAGAGATAACAGGTGAGGAGGAGGGCCCTGCTCAAACGAGTTTACAAGAAGGATTTAAGGTGTATTACACAATAGGTAAAAGGTGCCATAGTAAGGGATGGACCTTAAGTATTACATTAGAGGGACTAGGAGAGGTGAGCTAAGGGAATATGGGGGGTGTTAATGTGCAATATTATAAGCATTCTTAAAGAAGTTGGTCTTGAGGGATTTTTTGAAGGACTAAAGGCAGGGGGAGAGGCAGCTAGACCGGGGGAGGGCATTCCAGAGGATAGGGGCAGCCCTTGAGAAGTCTTGTAAGCGGGCATGAGAGCTAGAAATCAGAGGAGAGGATAGAAGGAGATCATTGGATGAGCAGAGAGACCGGTTAGGGATGAGTGAGGAGATGTAGGGAGGGGAACCGCGGTGGCAGCAGCATTCATGGTGGATTGTAGAGAGGTGAGACGGTTAAGAGGGAGACCAGCTAAGACAGAGTTACAGTAATCAAGACTTGAGATAATCAGGGCATGGAAAAGAGCCTTAGTGGCATGCTGTCTTAGGAAGGGACGGATGCGGGCAATGTTTTTAAGATGGAGACTACAGTTTTTAGAGACAGACTGAATGGGGGTGAATGAAAGGTTAGGCGTGGTTGGGGTGCAAGGGAGTGAGTAGGAGGCAAGGTTAGAGAGCAGGAAAGGAAGTGGTGGTCAAGAGAGGGGGAAAAGGGAATTAGAAAGGTTAGAAAAAAATAAGGTCCAGGGTGTGACCATCATCATGCCTAGGGGAGTTAATATGTTGTGTGAGATCAAAAGAGGAGGTAATAGAAATAAATTTTGAAGCCATGGGACTCAATGGGGTGTGAAGTGGGATGTTGAAATCCCCAAGGAATATCAGAGAAGAGGAAGGGTGGAAGCCATGAGGAATAATGATCAAGAAAGTAAGGGTGCTACAACTAATCGATAATGAAAATCGTTGCCAATGAATTTCATTATTGATTAGTTGAATTGATTTTTATTGATTATAAAATGAGGGTTTTTTCAGAGCAAATGCACTGAAAAATACCCCTCGTTTTATAATCCGTTTCATTCAGTGTGTGACTCACGACAGTTACTACTTACAGTCCCTACCTGCAATCACTCTGACAATTGACCCGCCCCTCTCCTTCTCCTAGTCCCTCCCTGCAGTCACTCTGACAATTGACCCCACCCCTTTTTCACCCAGTCCCTCCCTGCAGTCAGGGGCAGATTGGCCCCGCCCATTTCCTTATAGCATCCACACTGCTTAGACACTCATCTAACTGTGAGTATAAAATGAATATTTGGGCTGCTGAAAGTTAGGGGAGGTTGGGGTTAATGGGGTATTTAGGGTTAATTTAGGGGCAGTTATGGTTAATTATCATAATAATTAATTTTAATATTCTAGTAATAGAAAATAATATAAGATAATATATAAGATAATAATAAACTACAACTCATAATCCTAAAACAATAACCAGGCATGCAGGCAGGCACTACACAGTAGTAATTTAATTTGTTTTTAACCCCTTAAGGAACGGGCTGTTTTTTTATTTTTAAGCTCTTTTGCGGTGCTCGTGTTTGGCTGTAATTTTCTCTTCTCCCATTTAGTGTACCCACACTAGTATACAAGTTATATATTGGATTTGTTTCAGGACAAGAAGGGTTTTCTTCAGGTACATTTTTTTGATCATATCATCTAATTTCCTATAAAAAAAAATATTAAATAAAAAAAATCATTACTCATCTACAAAAGCTAATAAAAACCCTGCTAAATAGATTCTACTATTTGTCCTGAGTTTAGAAATACCCAATGTTTTTATGGGTTTTTTTTTGCAAGTTATAGGGCAATAAGTAGGGTTTTGCTATTTTAAAACCATTGTTTTCCAAATTTGGTCATTCTGCCCCATGTGCTATTTGGGAGCTATTTGAAGATGGCCAATGCAATTTACCCCCATCAAAAGATATATTTTTGAAAACTAGAATGGCACAATTTTTTCCATTTTGGTTAGTTTGTGCCTATGCCCTGTTTGGAACATCTTTGAACCCGGCCACTCCAATCTACCCCATCAAACCATTCTTTTTTTTTTTAAGTAGACACCCCCTGGGTATTTGAAATGCTAGTAGTTTAACTCTTACCATGTCAGGATTTTTGGAAAGATACAGCGATAATTTTAGCATTTCCTCATAAAAATAAATTATTTTATTTTAGCTTTTTATATTTTTGGACACTTTTTTTTATATTTTGTTGGAACTGGATGGTTGCCCTGATGGTGACATCACTGCATAATTATTTTTAAATGTTACCACGTTTTTATTTTTCAAGCTATTTTTTTCAAATGTTTTTACCAATCACATTGTGATCAGAAAGCTAATTTCTGGAGAGACCCTCTTGGAAACTTTTTTTTTTTGAAAGTACAGCATCATCTTGTGTGAGGAAAAATCTCGCACAGTGGCGCTCTCCAGAGCAGTCACAGTGGGTCCTGGAGTGGGCGTTCTGTGTTGCTAAATGCCTCGCTATCAAGGCATTTCATCCACTCCCTCTAAGCTTAGGAGACAATTACCCATGCACTTCCCTTTTCAATTTTCTTTTCTGCTGCTGGTGGTGTTGCCTCAATCTTTTTCCCTCTATAGGCAGTTTATTTGTATTTTTAGGCCTCGCTACTCCTCTCAGCCGCAACAGCCGCCGCCATGGAGGGGAGAGAGACCCCCCCCCAGCCGCAACAGCAGCCACCACGGAGGAGAGGGAAATCTCCCTCCTCCTCTCAGCCGCAACAGCAGCCGCCACAGAGGAGAGGGAGACCCCCCTCCACTGCACAACTACCACCACAGCAGCCGCCACGGAGAAGAGGGAGACCCCCCTCCTCCTCTGGTCCACCGCTGGGTACTGCTGAAGAGCCGCGCAGGAGAGGGAGACCGTTTGTGCGGCAGCCTGCTAGTGGCGAACTCCCAAACTACAGGTGTTTATAATGGGAGATTACGCCACACTCAAGATGGCTCCAAATCCTGATACCGGAAGTGACGTTTGTACTGTTTTGATGGGAAATTTGAATCTACGCTTCCGGTTCTGAAGGATCCTTGCCTTCTGATGGTCATCTATGCCTAATGCTAGTCCTCAGAGCGCGTTTTCTCATTTAAGTCCTTGACCTCGGCCTTGTTTTTCTACTACTTTACTCTCCAGCATCCTGACCTGTTTACTGGTTTAGCCTGTTTTCCAGTTGTTGTTGGCTTCTTGACCATGTATCGTACCCTTGGGTCCTACCTGGCTTCGGTGTATCCTATCTAGCTGTGCATAACACAATCAAGCTCTTTTAAATGAGGCGTCCACCACCATACAATTTATGGCAGATGTTGACGCCTCGGGGGGTCCACACTGGGCCCCTGATGCCGATCTCGGTGTTGCGGAAAGTCAAAACTGATTTTACGTGACATACTTGGCACGTCACTGGTCATTAAGGGGTTAAATAATTAAATTAATTATTAGTTAATTATATTACGTCATTAAATATTATTTTTTACATTTTATTTAATTTATAAATATTAGGTTATTTTTAATGTAATAATTACTATTAGGTTATATAAACTTATAAGCTTAAAGGTAGTAGTGGACTAGTTAATCTTTAATAGGTGATAGTAAAGAATTTATTTTATTTCATTATTTTATTTATTTCACACCTATTAAGATCATTTATTTAACCAGTCCACTAATAATCTTAACTTAAACCCTATAACCCTAAACTATTTTGACCCACTTTCTTTCATCCATTGGTCTCAAATTCCTTGTTTCCATGACAACCAGACAGATATTAATATTCCGATTTTGAGGGGTCGTCTTATAATCAAGCAAATACACACACATATACACACATACACACCTGTGTGTGTTCGATCTCATACGCTTCATAGCGTGTCCCTGAATGGCAGAAATTAAATGTGGTCATGTTTCAGTTTAGCTACTAATGCCAGTGCCATCTGAACTAACTGTACCTCAGACAGTTAAGTTCCCCACTGATGCCAGCTGGGGACTATACCCCATCATCATGAAGCAGGTTCTTATTGAAGCACTTCATACTGTTGAAGAAAACTAAGAATATATATTGCACTGTACATGTTTTGTGTATAACCTGTAGAACCTATAATAAAGGAAATGATTAGAACGATTTAAAGCTCACAGTGTATTTTAGCATCATACCTGATAAAAAAAAAAAGTCTGGGAATCTGGGTACATTATCTGAAGGCGGTGCAAGCAGCATTGACTCAGGTAGTAATAGTGCTGTGTTTTGCTTATGGACAAACTTTTTTTTTTTTTTATAGAATTTTCTAAATCTCAGAATGACATGACTACACATAAATATTACCTGACTACTGACTACAGTCAAAAACTAGAAACAAGGAAGGAAAGAAGAAGCCACTCCGATACTGCCATCAATATAGCTAGTCAGGTACAAATTTGTATAATGAAATATATATAATGTCCTTGTCACTGTGGGAATTGTCGCAATTCCCACATTTGATATGTTTAATTGCCTCAGTTCTGTCTGCAGCTGTCTGCTCGTGTTACTTGCTGTCCGCATCCACCTACAGTTGTCCTCTGGGGCTCCCGAGGTTACTGTCTTGCTGTGCCCTCCTCCGCTTCACTTCCTTTTCAACCTGTCTCTTCCCGACTCCTACTATATGTGAGGACATACTGAGTGGGCAGGGTTTAATCAAAATTACTATGGAAGTGGGGAGTTTAACCTGCATGCGTCTGGTGTGTGGGAAAAACACCTTTCTATCTTCAATCCTTAATCTGTTCTTTCTTCATTTGCATCTCTGTGGACATAACCCAACGGCAACTTTCACCAAAATAGTGGTGCCATGTTAATGTTCTCTTCCTTGATTGGATGATCTGGGAATTGACATCGCCGTAAATAACGGCACTTGCAGTGACGTCCTCTGTCCCGATTGGAGGATCAAAGAGGACCTCGTCGCAGTACAAACATTTTGGCATAATTTGCCACCAGGTTATTTCCACGGGCATGCATACTAAGAAAGAAGGTAGCAGATTAAGGATTGAAGATTGAATATAGAATAGAGAAGAAAAGGGAGAAGATAGAAGATGCAGAAGCGGTCGTCAGAATTGGAGGAGGTTGGCAGAGAAGCTAGGGAAACATTTAGAGAGCTTGAGAGAGATAGTGAGCAAGAGTGAAAGTCTGAGAGAGTCAGTGAGAGTGAATGTGGGCACTGAGCAGCGAATTTAGTTCCTGAATAAAAAATGACTCCAAATATTTTTTTTGCCAAAAACAAATGGGCTAAAAATGAACAGAAAAATCATACAATGATCGTTAAAAAAAAAATGCATTATATAATACAAAATCGAAAAGCGGCAAAATACTTACTTAGAAATGCAGCAGCACAGAAAAATAATTATTCAGCAAAATTTTATATAGAAAGTATTTTCCACTAAGCGAGCATAAACTATTATTGGGGGAAATACACTGGTTATTTTTTTATGTTTTGCACAATTATTACTTAAAATGATCAAGTCACTTTCCAATGAAATCATCCTACTTCATCCATCTTGAATAGATTAGTATTTTTCTCATTAAATTATCACACTTGTAGAATAATAATGCAGGATTTGGCATGGGACAGAGATCCTGTTTAGACTGCATTACTCCTTAGCTTATCTTGCCTAGGCCTGGTTTTGGATGTAATGACTCACCACTTCAAAACAGCATTTATTTAGGGATGGGATTTCATGAATATAAACATTGCATTGAAATACATCATAGGATTTTAGAATCTAAAATTGTAAGACTCGTTTGCTAAACTTACATTAAATATAATGTTCATTAACAGCTGGAAAAAGCACACAGCCTGCATGACCTGATCTACAAAGCCAAAGAAGAGGGATTGCTAGAGAACAAGATTACAAAACAAATGACAGCAGACAACCTCCGATTGAAGCAAAGTATACCCCTTGGAAACACAAAAACAGTGAGCCTTATGATGATTTTTTGTTGCAATTGGTATTTAAACTAAACACTGAGCTATCGGACAATTTTGTTTATCTTGTCCGCCATTGATACCAAGAACAGGAACACATAAAAGCCAAAAAGATACAATATATTTCAGTACCATCTAAAGAAGGTCTACAGTTAGCTGGCTCTGACTTGACTTGGGGATACGATTGTGGTGTTAAACAAAATATAAAAATATATCACAAAGGTTCGTCTACATTCCAAGGTATTTATTATAAGGTAATAATACAGCAAAAACATTTATCCCAAATACACACACATAGCCAAACCTCACACGACAGCAACCCCCTTTATCTCTCTCTCTATATACATATATTTACCAATTCCCTTCTACACACTTTGATCTCACCCACTTTAAAGCCTCCACATCTAATACAGTAATAGCTCACTGCTGGGAGCTGACTCTTACCACACCCACCATGGAAGAAAAAGAAAGAAAAGAAAGAATTTCCTGTGTGGCATTATCATTTGACATCACATCATGTTTGCAGTGTATCATCCCCATGATCGTATTAAACAACATACAGTTTATTATTCTGGTCATTTTGATGTAAACCAGCAGCAGTTGCCCTAATGAACACAGATATTGCACTTGTATTTTTGGACATGTCAGTGAGGGTGCCAGGTGTTATATTATGAAAAAGCAGGTTACAATATAACGCCTTATTTATATCCAGATGCATAGCTGGAATCTACACGTGTGCTACTTACATAATCTTGGATACTGAACTTCAGCCCTAACACGATATTCATTTCTAGGCCAGTATGCCGAGCATTCACAGTATGTGTACTGAAGCAGACATCTTTGAGAATGCCAATGTCACTGGAGGAATAGAGTTTGCCATTATATATAATTATAAGACCTGTACCTTGGAAATCAACATCAAAGCATGTAAGAATTTGGCATATGGGGAAGAGAAGAAGAAAAAGTGTAACCCGTAAGTGGACCTTAATAAGCAGAAACACTTGGTAGTCGTCAAAAAAATTAATTATGTATGTCCCTCTGCTATCATAGTAGTTTGGGCTGATCTCATCTTCCAACTGGAAGGATATTCTGCTGCTGCATATTCTACAAAATCAATAATGTATACTAAGAGTAGCAGCCGGATAACAGCAATGCAAAAAGTACATGTATACTATATATACATGGGTGTCAAAGGAGGAGGGCCAAAGGGGGCACTTGCCCCACCTCCCCGGAAATTCAGAGAGGCCCACTGGAGCAGCTGGAAAACTGCCCTAGTGATGGGAAGTTCGGATCATTAAAGTGAATCGGATCATTTCGACTCGTTCACTAAAATGATCCGATTCATGATCCGAATCTTCGGATCACTCAGTGTGACTCACAGGAGTTACTGTTTTCCAGTAACTCCGTGCAGGCACACTAACGATTGCCCCCGCCCCTTTCATTACTCAATGAATCCTCCCCCCTGCCTACTCCAGTGATGTCAATGAAGGCAGAGAGTCGTTCAAAGATTCAGATCTTACAGGGATCCGAATCTTACAGTGATCCGGATCACTCTAAGATCCGGATCACTGTAAGATCCGGATCATTGTAAGAGCCGGATCTTTGAACGACTCTCTGCCTTCATTGGGAGTCGAATCAGTCAGATAATATCACCATACTGTTATAAATAAATACATTAATAATCACTGCCCCCAGGATTTACATTCCCCTTTACCTGCAACTGCACCTTAAGCTAACTTTATCAAATTAATTAAATTAACCCTCACCATTAAATTAACCCTAAACACCCCATCAACCATGACTGCCCCTAAAATTAACCCTTAACACCCCATCAACCATGACTGCCCCTAAAATTAACTCTTAACACCCCATTAAGCATAACTGCCCCCAAATTAACCCTAAACACCCCATTAAGCATAACTGCCCCCAAATTAACCCTAAACACCCCATTAAGCATAACTGCCCCCAAATTAACCCTAAACACCTCATTAAGCATAACTGCCCCTAAATTAACACGAAAGACCCCATTAAGCATAACTGCCCCTAAATTAACCCTAAACACCCCATTAACCACAACTGCCCCTAAATTAACCCTAAACACCCCATTAACCATAACTGCCCCTAAATTAACACTAAAGACCCCATCAACCATACCAATTTATTAGGTAATTTATCTGGAGTACATGCAATTAATTTAGAGGCAGTTATGGTTAATGGAGTATTTAGGGTTAATTTCAGGGGTCGTTATGGTTAATGGGGTCTTTAGGGTTAATTTCAGGGGCCGTTATGGTTAATGGGATCTTTACGGTTAATTTCAGGGGCAGTTATGGTTGATGGGGTATAAGGGTTAATTTTATGCTGATGACTGAGGGTTAATTTAATTAATTTAATAAAGTTAACTGTAGGTGCAGTTATAGGTAAAGGGGGGCAAACTCAGGGGAATCTAAATCCTGGGGGCAGTGTGAACATTATTAATGTATTTATTTATAAAAGTATGGTATCAGTAATATTCTCTGAATGATTCGAATCTCTGTAAGATTCGAATCCTTGTAAGATCCGGATCCCTGTAAGATTCGAATCATTTGAATCATTCGACTCTTCGGATCATTCGACTCTTCGGATCATTCGACTCTTCGGATCATTCGACTTTTCGGATCATTCGACTCTTCGGATCATTCGACTCTTTGAACGACTCTCTGACTCTATGAGTCATCGTTCCTCTGTGAATTAATGAGCTGTAACCTGACCCCAGAGTCTGTGTCTGAGTGCTCTGCAGATGACTCGCAGCTCTAGGATCAGGTTACAGCTGCATGATTCACAGACTGAACCGCTACAAATGAATCGTTCAGTCTACTGAACCGATTCATCCGGATCACTAAAAAGAATCGGATCAAATGAACGATTCGTTCATGATCCAGACATCACTAAACTACCCTACTATATGCATGGCTTGGAGTAAAAACATCATTGTCATGTACAGCGTTTCATGCCTCTGGCTCTACTTAAAACTAACTCTGCCTTCACTTCCTCATCTGTGTAGGGAGTCTTGGTGGTCTTTTGGGTATACTTATGCTGATATGGTTTCTTTGGTATTTGGCCACAGCTGAGCACCTCTGTTATAGGGGTGCTTGGAAGTGGTGCTACTTCCTTAGTAGCCCCTAAACATAAGAATTCACACATTAGTACCATTGTAAGAATCACTGTCTAGAAAAAACACACACATAACGTACAGTTCACAGTAATGTAAGGTGACAATAGATTTATTAGGTTGAGAAGAATGTGTTGAGAGAGGGTGCCAAATAAACAACTCAATCAAGGAAGAGAATTAGAATGCCACACAATCATTCAAGACAGAAGAAATTGTCATCTGTTAAAGTTGTAGCCATATCTAATCTTGGTTGTCGGGCTGTGCCCTACAACAAAATATTTCTATATGCTATACATTTGGCCCATACATGATCTGCAAGGCCTTGCCAGTAAATTAATGATCAGACATAAAAAAAAGTCAATACTAAGATATGCAGGAAGATAATACAGACCTTGTGCTCCTTTAATTTAAGGGCTCCCCAACCAGCCCACAACCCTGAATGGATAATCCAAAGCATACTTTAGCCCTGAATTACTTAACTGATCCACACTTCCGCTTGCTTTCAGCTCCCTGGTATTTCTACAACCTAGGAACAGACTGTGTCCAAAAAGCATGCTCAGCTTATGCCTGTTTGCTTCAAGGTGCGCTTAATGGTTTTCTCAAGAATACAATGAGGTTTAATGCCGCTTTGGACTATTCCTATGTTATCTGAAGTAACTATAACCACCTGGGGGTGGC
This sequence comes from Spea bombifrons, assembly GCF_027358695.1. Taxonomy (NCBI): domain Eukaryota; kingdom Metazoa; phylum Chordata; class Amphibia; order Anura; family Pelobatidae; genus Spea; species Spea bombifrons. Next base: position 42,825,857 of record NC_071089.1, on the reverse strand, counting down.
AATTGTCCCCTGGGCTGGTCTCAAGTCTCTTAACAGGGCTGACCCAAGGCCCAATTCAGACCAGTCCGCTTGTGGAAATCGGAGCTCAGTGAGGTCACGTAATGCAATGTTATGTGACGTTGCAATAGTAGTGCAGAAGCTCACCCCATGCCCAGGCTGCTCTGAATACAGACTCAGGCTGTGTGTGTTAAAGTGTGGTTGTATGCAAACATATTGGTGTTTGTGTATGTGTTACTGAGGTGGTGAAGGGTGCCACTTACATTACCAGAAGGTGCCTACCTTCTCATGCCAACATGTCCTAACTGTACAATTATTTTCTCCAAAGGTAATTATATTTAACCAAATGACCCGTTATGAACTAAGCAGTCGTTACCCATGGTACATACCACGGGTAACCACTTGATGTGGCTAAACAAAACATATTTTAGTAGATTTTTTTTGTTTAAAATAAATTCAAATTTGCTGTTTATTGTTATAATCTGTGTACCTAGGATTAAAAATATTCTTTATTTGTAGGTATGTAAAGATTTATTTACTTCCTGATAAATCTGCTCATGGTAAAACGAAGACTAGCGTTAAGAAAAATACAGTTGACCCTTTGTTTAACGAAACACTAAAGGTAAACATGAAATCTATATTTTTGAATCATATTATAATGTGCAATTTGCCCAAAATATAATCTGCAGATGCTCAGTTCATATAATATTATTTTTGTCCATAACTACACTGGTTTCAATGAGAGTGAAAAGAGAACAGCTTAAGGTTTGGTTTATGCATTAAGTGAATTTAAACATGGATGCAATAAGCATAAGGTTATGAATGTAAGATAAACAACTGAATAATGTTTATAGCAGAAAAAAACGGGCAGACTAGATGGTCCAAATGCATCTTATCCTTGTGTTACTACTTTCCAGTAGCTCAGCTCCTCAGAAAGCTGTCTGATTTGCCTGTGGGGAAGTGTCAGACCTGCACTGGGAAGGGTAATCCATATTTAGTTTTTCACAGTATATACATAATGTAACATGTTTGCAAGCATGGCAGATATACACTACATAGCAATTTGGTTAGCATGTACATACAGTAATTCCAAATTAACGCTATGGTGTTTACAACTCTTTGTATCTCTTTCAAAACCAATAACCTGAGTTCAGATTATAAATTTTGTAATAAATTAATATTTTACTACCTTAGTATACTATTGCGCATACACAGCTTGAGACACGAACACTTCAGGTATCCCTGTGGCACTCAAGTACCCTGAAAAGAAAGGTATTCTTAGGAGAAGTGACCGTCCCCTTCGAGCTGTGGGATTTTGAAGACAGTACTACACAGTCCTTTAAATGGTACCATCTTAGAGCAAAGGTAAGGCCTAATATATAGCTCATGCAAAAAAAATGGCGCTAGGTCATAGACATCTCTTATCCAACCCCTCCATGTTTCTAAAGAGTTAACATTAAGCATTTGAGCCCTATATAAAATGGTTTCACCCACTCAAATATTGACACTGATATACTATAATGTAAAGTTTCTCTAGTAAACATGTAAACCGTCAATAATAATAGCATGTCATTCAGAGATGTGGCAAGTATCATCTATAACTAGGTGGGTAAGCACACCATGGAACAACATAAGCATATAAGGGAACTCTCGGGGTTTGCCCAAGACTCTCAGGGTTTTTTCGGGGAGAAGGGGCAGATTTTCAGAGTCACACAGTTTGGAAATGATTTCTACACTGCTGTGATCAAATATATGACTCAATTGGTGCTACCAGTATGTTATGGTTGATATGCCCTTTAATGCAGGTGACTCAATTAAGTATATCTTTAAATATTGACAAGTTTTTTAAGGTAGACTGGTATTAAAGCAATTTGGTTAACATGAATCACTACACATAATCTTCACAAATGGCTTTTAAAGGGTTAATATTTCAAGAGTCTCAGGGGTAACATCATTTAGAAGGTTCTCAAGTATGGACATAAACAAAGCCTGGGTGGTGCCAGCATGCTTCCTGGAATGTCAAGCAGATACTAGTCTGAGAACCACTTTAATTTATGGCTCATCTATGGATCTTCTCCTCCTGAAGAGTCTGAGCTGGATGTTGGCTCACAACCCAGAGGACTAGTGGGCCTTGAAAAAAAGACATAGAGAAGCATTAAAGAACTAAACCACTGCATGGTGCAAACTCCTTATCTGGGGATTTGGTTCCCACAGGTACCTACCTACTCACAAACTTGTTTGTTCTAACCAGCTCCTACCTCTCCCACCCGAGGACATATAATCTGTAAATGAGCTTGGTTTGAATGAAGTTGAATCTTAGTATATGTTTATGTGGTAGATTAAGTTGTTAATTTAAAAGAATATACTAGTCAAACAGTGAACACTAGTGAAATAACTATTTAGAACCTTATCTTGACCTTAATAAATATGCTTACGAAATCGAATATTTTTTCTAAAATGTTATATAATTTTTTTTAAATTCAATTTGAAGCCCAACAGGCATGAAGAAAGTGTGGTGCAATATCACGGAGAGCTTTTTGTACAAGTCAGACTGGACATACCTTCTCTTTATAACCGTTTCCTATATGGAGAACTGGTGTCACCTGGTATGCAAAGCTTCATTTATGAAATTATTTTTCTCTTATAATAATTATTTTAACATTCCCTTAATCAAATTTTTTGAACAAATTGTTACAGGTACTGATGTAAAAAAAACTGACATGATCCAACTTTATCTCAGAGTAAATGGAGCTAAGAATTTATCATTGAGACCAGATGGCATTTTAAATCCCTATGTAAAAAGGTAAGACATTAATATAATATAAAATGAATATAATTCTTATATTTGATTATGCTTATTTGCTTACTTACTATTAAATACCAAAGAAGATGCCTAAAAGTGAATTTGACATTTTATAATCCAATAACAGTCAAATATCAATTTGCTCTGCATCACTGATTAAAAAAGATTAGGAATCCATATCAGTATGCATAAAGCACAGAGCCTTTTAGTGTACTGGAGATCGGACTGCAAAGACGACAAAGGTGAATATACCACTCATGGGTGATCAGGCCCTCCAGTATGTATCTCAGTACCAGAAACGGGTATATCCACTAAAGTCGGCTTATTATGGACCACACTACCGCCTTCCCCTCAAGAAACATCACCCGAGACTAGATGCTTGAGGGTAAAATCATGAACTCAGTTTAATGGGAAACACATGGGTATTTAAAACAGTACAAGGGGTAATTTGCATAATATAATAGCAAAACACACATAGTTCGCAGGCCCTCCTTTGCACACGGCTAAGTATTTGCACTCAGCCCACCTCAGCTAAGTAGCGGGTAAATACATTGTTGGATAAATACACATCAAGATAGAATAATAATACAAAGCAGTTTAAAAGTCCATGTTGCCTTGAACATTTGGCGCATCTAGTATGCTCAATTTCTGAATACTTTAAAAGGTTCTATCATATCCTCCCTGTCATGTCTTTCTTCCAGGCTTGTTTAAGATACTTTAACCTTTCCTGGTAACTTTTATCCTGCAAATCCTGAAACCGTTTAGTAGCCTTCTCTCAACTCTATCCAAAGTATCTATATCCTTCTAGAGATGCAGTCTCCAGTTGTGTGTACTTTACTCCAAGCGAGGTCTCACATGTACTCTATACAACAGCATAAGCACTTCCCTATGTCTACTGCTAATACCTCTCTATACATCCAAGCATTCTACTAGCACTTCCAGTTATTTTTAGAATATACTCCATTGACTCCATTGCCTTACAGAAACCTAGATATGCAATGTCTACTGCACCTCCTTGGTATATTATTTTAGTCACCCAATCAAAAAATCAATAAGATTACTTTGGTATGATCTCCCTGGAATAAACCCCTGATCTTTCTGATCTTGAAATTCATGTGATTTGCATGCCTCCTTACTACTACTTCTTGTGAATGGGCACAACATTTGCCCATTTCCAATTTTCTGAGACTACTCCGTTATCAATGATTGTTTACAGGGCCGCCATCAGAGGTTTTGAGGCCATTTACAAAACAAATTGTCTGCCCCCCCCCTTCACAGATGATCCTCCATTCACACCACCAATATTTTCTCCGCGACTCATGTTTTTTGGTGGCAAAGATCGTTCCAACAAGCCTTTAGGGGATGCAGACAGGCCATTAGAGCGCAAAGATGGCACCAAAAAGCCGCTTGGGGATGAAGACTATCCATTAGGGCGCAAAGATGGCACAGACAAGCCTTTTGAGGGCACTGACAAGCTGTTTGGGTCAAATATGGTGCAGGGAAGCTGTTTGAGTCTGCTGAAAAACCATTTGGGCACAAAGACGGCAAAGGCAAGCCATTTGGGGTCACTGACAAGTCGCAGACAAGCTGTTTGGGGACAAAGACATCATCAAAGCATTGCGAGAGGCTAGCAACGCCTCTACCAGTGAGCATACCTAGGAACTTGTGGGCTACGGCGCTTCTCCTGGAGTTCTCTGGGCCAATCCTAGTTCTCCTCCTCCAGCACCCTCTTGTCAAGTGCAGAGCCTTTTTTTCCTTTTCTTTTTTAAACAGAGGGAGACGAGTGGGCCCCCAGCACAGCTGGGCTCCTTACAACTGTAGTGGTCTTACCCCCCGATGGTAGCCCTGATTGCTTAAATGATTCCATTAACGGTTTTAATAACTTTTGGTGTGTCCCGTCAGGTCCCATCAATTTATATTTCCTTAATTTAGACTGCTGAAGTAGAACCTCTTCCTCTATAAACTCACATGTACCAAATTACTCAATAGTCTTTTATGCTAAATAAGGTCCCTTTCCATCATTTTAATTTGTAAAAATGTAATAAAAATATTAATTGAGGCAGTCAGCTAGACCTTTAGCCTCTTCTACATACCTTCTTTGTTTTAACTAATCCTTGATTTCCTTTCCTCATTTATGTGTTTAAACACACTTTATCTCACTAGGCTTTTTTCTCTTCCTAATGTGCTTTGGAAGTTCTTATAACTTGCTTTTTCTTCTTTCTGCCATTTCTTTTGGACGCCAATCTGATAATGACTCCTTCACACATATTCTAATTTTAGAAAAGGTGTTTTTTCTAGAATCGAAAACTTTTTGTTTTCTCCTACAGTAATATCTGATATCTGATTAGTATCTCCTTCATAAATTGCAGATGATATGCTTTTGTATGTTCCCTTTATCTACAAATGAATTTCCAGAGTGATTTCTAGAGGGAATGGCACATGCAATATATATTTCCTTGCGAGCATGGTAATATTTATGTATACTGTTATATCCCATCCTAGTTTGCGGCAACAATTATAACATAGGAAACCAATAAAAATGACAACATTCTTTTAGTGTCACAATTATGTCCTGTAAAATAACTACCGGTAGTCTTCAATATGGCTGTATCATTCATATAGTCCCACACACTAGGAATAAGAGTTTTAGAAGTTTTTTTTCTAGAAATGTGTGCAGTTAAGGCCGATGTAGTCCTTATTGTGCTCATCTACTACTGCCTATACAGATAATGTTTTTCTTCAGTAGATATAGATACATCAGACATGTTTATGTGGATGAACAGAACATTAGTGTCCAATGTTTTGCAACGTGGTGTTACAGTTTTTAAATTCACTAACAAAGCAATTTAGTTGATGGATATTGCATTTGCCAAACCAGAATGACATCTATAACACACAAAGCAACTAGGAAAGTCAGATACACATTTTCTTTTTTTATATATTTTAGCTGTCTTGTCTTCCCAAACAAACGGGAAATAAAGCAAATGACTCCAGTTCTAAAAAAGCAAGGATGTCCAGAATGGAAGCATACAATAATTTTTAACATCCAGACTCCAAATGAACTTCAGAATTCTCGTCTAGATCTTACAGTCTGGGACCAGTCACCAGTTGGTGGGAATGACCGTTTCCTGGGCGGAGCTAGCATGAACGCAGGTAGGAGAAGTCCTTTAACAGTAATTTAACACCTTCGTGACAATAGATGATTTTATTTTTGTTTTAACATTTCTCCAGTGCTCGTGTTTAGCTGTAATCCTTTTTCCCATTTAGATACATATTGGGGTTTTTTCAGGACAAGAAGGGCTTTCTTTAGTGTCATTATTTTGATTATATCATATACTATTACTATTTATTGTAATTCCGCCCCCATATGCTATTTGAAACATCTTTGAAGCTGTCCAATACAATTTACCCCCATCAAACCATATATTTTTGAAAACTAGACACCCCACGGTATTTCAAATGCTAGTTATTTACCTCTTTCATGCACTAATCGTAGTAATTTTTTTGCGTTTTTTTCCCCACACACATTTTACTTCAGGTGTGAATTTACAGCTCCTGGTATATGTCGCTGTCGAACAACACCCCAATATGTGGGTTTGGCGGGTTGTTTGGGGAACAAAAGGCCCATTTGGGAAGTGTGCATTTTTCAAATTTTGACGTGGAAAATTCTGCCCACATATATTATTTGGGAGATCTTTGAAGCCAGTCAGTTCATTTTACCCCATAAAATCATATGTTTTTGAATACTAGACACCCCAGGGTATTTCAAATGCTGATATTATAACTCTTTCCATGTACATACTTTACCACAAGCCTTCATCAAAGTTTGCACACATTCTATATTAGGTATGGTTTCACAGCTCCTTGTATCTGTCACTATCACACAACACCCTAATATGTATTCAGCATCTCCTGAGTACAGTGATACCCCCGTGCATGGGTTTGTTGGATTGTTAGGGGCCTAAAAGTCATCAGCTTCCTTCACCCAAACAGTGTTGCTGTAATATCGAGGCATTCAGCAACACCAAGATCGGCATCAGGCAGACATTTTGCCACTCGCAAGATGGTGGCGTCCTTTAAAATAATAAACAGGTTTCCAAGAGGGTCTCTTCATACCTTCCTTAGAACTCTGGCTCCCTTGCAGGTTGAATACAGGTACTGCATTCAACCATGCAAGTCAATGGAGCCCAGCTTTCTAATCAAAATGTGATTAGTAAAATAAATTAAAAATAATAAGAAAAATTGTTTTTAAAAAAATCGTAACGTAAAAACAATTCTCCGTTGATGTCACCATCAGGGGAACCTTCCAGCTCCAAAAAATGTAAAAAATAATATATATATATATATATATATATATATATATATACCGTATTGGCTCGGATATAGGCCGCCCCCGTATATAGGCCGCACCCTAAAAGTTTGGTGCTTTTTTAAAGAAAAAGTTTTTTTCTTTAAAAAAGCCCCCCAAAAAAACAAAAAAACATTCTGCCACTCTGTCTCCCCCCCCTGAGATATGCTGCCACTGTCCTCCCCCCCGAGATATGCTGCCACTGTCCTCCTCCCCCCGAGATATGCTGCCACTGTCCTCCTCCCTCCTCCCCCCGAGATATGCTGCCACTGTCCCCCCCCCGAGATATGCTGCCACTGTCCTCCTCCTCCTCCCCCCCGCCGAGATATGCCACTCCGCCCCCCCCGACTTACCGGAGCAGACTCCCGGGTGTCTTGCGGGGCCCACCGGAAGTTGTATACGCGTAGATGTCCCCCGCCGGCGCCCCGCAAGACACCCGGGAGTCTGCTCCGGTAAGTCTTGGGGGCAGAGGTAAAACGCATCGTGTGGACGGTCACCGGCTGCGGCGATGCGGGTAAACAACCCGGAGGCTGTTTACCCGCATCGCTGCAGCCGGTGACCGTCCAGACGATGCGCTTAGACAACCTCCCGTGCTGGCACCCCCCCCGTGGAAAGTGCTGGCAGGGGAGGCTGTCTGAGGACATCCGAGAGTGGGATACAGGTCCCCTGCACCACTGCGGGGGATCTGTATCCTAACCCCGCTGCCTGCCCGGCGCCCGGGACTGCATGTCCCGGGCGTCGGGCACTAGACCCCGAATATAGGCCGCACCCCCACTTTAAAGACTTAAAGTGGGGGGAAAAAGTGCGGCCTATATTCGAGCCAATACGGTATATATATATATATATATATATATATATATAAATGTTTATTTAAACAACACCTAATATGTGTTCAGTAACATCTCCTGAGTACAGTGATACCCCACACATAGGTTTGTTGGTTTGTTTGGGGACTAAAAGTGTGCCTTTTTTAGATTGGAATTTTGACACGTTGAAAATTCTGCCCACATATCGTATTTGGGAGATATTTGAAGCCAGTCAGTTCAATTTACCACATCAAATCATATATTTTTGAAAACTAGAGATTCCAAGGTATTTCAAATGCTGATATTTTAAACATGCTTACATTTTACCACTAGCCTTTATCTAAGTGTACAGTAGTATTTTTTCTGTGGGGGGGGGTTCCACACACTACATTAGGTATGAATTGACAGTTCCTGCTATATGCCACAGACAAACAACACCACAATATGTGTTCAGCACATGGGTTTGTTGGGTTGTTTGGGGGCTAAAAGGCCACACTTGGGAAGAGTGCATTTTTCAAATTAGAATTTTGACATGTGGTCATCCTGCCCCCTATGTGTTACTTTGGACATCTTTGAAGCTGTACATTCAATTTACTCCATCAAACCCTATATGTGTGAAATCTATACACCTCAGGGTATTTCAAATGGTGGTATTTTAACCCTTTCCATGCACTAATTTTACCACCAGCCTTTGTCAAAATGTGTGTATTTTTTTCCCACACACATTATAGTTCAGGTATGAATTTCAGGTCGTCTTATATGGTAATTACGGTAATACGGTAGTTACAAATTATAACTATTGTCAGGAACCGGGTAAGCAGGTCGGGTAGGAGCCCAGTCGCAGGGGATACTTTGAGTTCCGTCTGTACCCCACGATGCCTCATAGCTGAGGGAAGATACAAACAGGCGCAAAGAAAGACACCACAGACAGGATACTATGATATAGGCTATATTGAGGGAACTGGCAAGACAAGTAAATACAGGTAATAAGTCTCTGTGGCTGGAAGCTCGATGGCAGGGCACTCGGCTCGGGAGCCCACTGGCAGTGCATTCGGCTGGGAGCCAGAAACAATTCAGGATCAGGTACAAGTCAGGATCAGATACAGGGCCAGAGCAAAATGGTCTATAACTTCAATGCAAAGGACATGACTGAAGGGCAGGGCAGGTTTATATAGGCAGGGGTAATCCAAGTAACAAGCCACAGCTGCTTGCAATAATGAGGTCTGGGTGTTCCAGAGAGAGAAGGGCGGCCACTAGTGGTGCTAGAACAACCTGAGCATAGCAAGGTTTTGAATACTCCAGGCTGAGTAGTAGTGATGGGAAGTTCGGATCATTAAAGTGAATCGGATCATTTCGATTCGTTCACTGAAATGATCCGATTCATGATCCGGATCTTCGGATCACTCAGTGTGCCTGCACGGAGTTACTGTTTTCCAGTAACTCCGTGCAGGCACACTAACGATTGGCCCCGCCCCTTTCATTATGAATCCTCCCCCCTGCCTCCAGTGATGTCAATGAAGGCAGAGAGTCGTTCAAAGATTCGGATCTTACAGGGAACGACTCTCTGCCTTCATTGGCATTCTAATCATTCAGAGAATATCACCATACTGTTATAAATAATACATTAATAATCACTGCCCCCAGGATTTACATTCCCCTTTACCTGCAACTGCACCTTAAGCTAACTTTATTAAATTAATTAAATTAACCCTCACCATTAAATTAACCCTAAACACCCCATCAACCATGACTGCCCCTAAAATTAACCCTTAACACCCCATCAACCATGACTGCCCCTTAAATTAACCCTTAACACCCCATTAAGCATAACTGCCCCCAAATTAACCCTAAACACCCCATTAAGCATAACTGCCCCCAAGTTAACCCTAAACACCCCATTAAGCATAACTGCCCCCAAATTAACCCTAAACACCTCATTAAGCATAAATGCAACTAAATTAACACTAAAGACCCCATTAAGCATAACTGCCCCCAAATTAACCCTAAACACCTCATTAAACATAACTGCCCCTAAATTAACACTAAAGACCCCATTAAGCATAACTGCCCCCAAATTAACCCTAAACACCTCATTAAGCATAACTGCCCCTAAATTAACACTAAAGACCCCATTAAGCATAACTGCCCCTAAATTATCCCTAAACACCCCATTAAGCATAACTGCCCCTAAATTAACACTAAAGACCCCATCAACCATACCAATTTATTAGGTAATTTATCTGGAGTACATGCAATTAATTTAGGGGCAGTTATGGTTAATGGAGTATTTAGGGTTAATTTCAGGGGCCGTTATGGTTAATGGGGTCTTTAGGGTTAATTTCAGGGGCCGTTATGGTTAATGGGATCTTTACGGTTAATTTCAGGGGCAGTTATGGTTGATGGGGTATAAGGGTTAATTTGATGCTGATGACTGAGGGTTAATTTAATTAATTTAATAAAGTTAACTGTAGGTGCAGTTATAGGTAAAGGGGGGGCAAACTCAGGGGAATCTAAATCCTGGGGGCAGTGTGAACATTATTAATGTATTTATTTATAAAAGTATGGTATCAGTAATATTCTCTGAATGATTCGAATCTCTGTAAGATTCGGATCCTTGTAAGATCCGGATCCCTGTAAGATTCGAATCATTCGACTCTTCGGATCATTCGACTCTTCGGATCATTCGACTCTTCGGATCATTCGACTCTTTGAACGACTCTCTGACTCTATGAGTCATCGTTCCTGTGTGAATTAATGAGCTGTAACCTGACCCCAGAGTCTGTGTCTGAGTGCTCTGCAGATGACTCACAGCTGCATGATTCACAGACTGAACCGCTACAAATGAATCGTTCAGTCTAGTGAACCGATTCATCCGGATCACTAAAAAGAACCGGATCAAATGAACGATTCGTTCATGATCCGGACATCACCACTGAGTAGGGCGAAACCTGACAACTATACTATACTATTATTACTATTTATTCTAATTTATTTTATCAATCACATTGTGATTAGGAATCTGGGTTCAATTGAGTTGCATGGTTGAATGCAGTATGTAATCAACCTGCAGAGGAAGCCCGGACTTTTTTAAAGACACCGCCATATTGCAAGAGGCAAAATCTCTCGCAGTGGTCCTCCTGACTGCACTCTGGAGCGGTCACAATGAGCCCTGGGGTGTGTTTTTGGTGTTGCTGAATGCCTCACTATCAAGGCATTTTAGTGACAACTCTTAATCTTAGGAGGTGATCATTTTACAAATCAGGCATCCACCGCCATATCACCGCCATATAATATATGGTGGACATAAACGTCTGGGGGAGGGGCCACACGTTACTCAACGTCATGAAGAGGTTAAACCATGATTACCCTTTTCCATGTTTGATGTACCACACAAATTAGAGATTGTTTTGTTCAGGGCAATTAAGGATTTCTATTTTAAGAAATACCTAAAACATAACAATTATGCAATTTTGCGAAATATATGCAAAATGGGTGAATAACCCAGTTTGTTTGGCAAATAGTTCCTTATGCTCCAGCGGTCATCACTTATATCACTTATATATTACCCTACATTGTATTTTTAATGGGTTTGGGAGTGGAGGTCTTTTTATTTTATTTTATTTTGATAATGTCTACCAGTTGCAGTAGAGCTAAATGATATAGGGGCTCTTTTTTTTTGCACTGTCCCCAGTACAGGATAGAGAAGATTGGGGAGGTCTCTTTTAACTTACCGATTCTAGCAGGCTCTCTGCTCCTTTCTTTTTTCCCCCCTCGCTTCCCTCTAATCTCCCCTGTACCGATCACCATGGGCTCCATAGCCCTGCATTGCTGATCACAATGTGTGTTATCAGCCAGCGAGGGGAGAAGTTAGATATCCCAGCAGGGTCTCTTCTTTTGAGACCTTCCTATCCGCGTTGACACAAACCACCGTGACAACGGATCTGTCAAAGGGAAGCCAGCAATGTTGGCTACTACTGGAAGGGGGAGAGTCTAGGCAAATAAAGGCTAGTTTTACATATCATCATGGCTCTGTTTTTGAGGGTGAATTTGTATGTAAAGAGGTTAATACAGACAATGTTCACTGGGCCAGGGGTAAATAACCCTGAGAGGTTGGCCACCTTTTAAAGTCATGTTTCATCAGGCACCTACAGCAGTAATGAGAAATTATGTGTAGTACTTCTGTGTCCACTTTAAAATTAAACAAAAAAACGCATAGGGAAGAAATATAGAGTTTATCATTCTTTGAATTACATCATTCTGTTTTATTGCAGGTGAGGAGACCAATCTGCCTACATGTCCTCAGCCAGCCCAGCTTTTATGGCAGAAGTTACTTAATAAGCCAAATGAGTGGATAGAGGGCACACTTGAGCTGCATTCCAGCATGGTTTCGCTCAATTACTAAAATGCATTTGGAAACACCTAAGAGTTCATACAATATATCAATAAGTCATTGTGGCAATGTTTTTAGAAACCATATATATGTATGTTACAATACTCAACAATTGTTTCTGACTTTGTAACTAAAGTTTGATGACATACAGCACTATATCAGCTATTAGCAAACAAACGCTCTTAAAGGCATATTCTTTTCAGTATATCTATATTTGCTGATTTATTGGAATCGTGGTTTTTGAAAGTGATATTGTACATAACAACGAATGGCTTTTCTTTTTTGTACAATTAGAGAATATTTCTTATCCTACGAATAGTAAATAGTTAATTGCAAAATTGTAATTTACAAAGGGACTTTGCATACTTAGAGAGCATCATAAAGTAAATTAGACTTCTTACATATTAATTTTAATATAGATTTTAATAGCTCAACACCAATTCTCTGCAGCCCCTGTGATTCTTTATCCTTAATTACAGCAACTTAATAGTTATGACATACTAATAAGGAACATACAAATGTGAGGGTCAGCTCCAAACAAATATAAAACATGAAATAACTAACTCCCTTTTAATGTCTCAGTTAATCAACACCCCAGAGTAAAGTTGAAAATTATTCTAGCCTTGAATAATTTAAATTTTAATAGACAGGAGGCAAGTATTTTTCTCTTTTTACGCTTACCCATAGCAGCAAAGAAAGAGTTAACAGAAAACAACCAATGAAGCAACCTCCGGAGGTACATAAACCCCCAAACATCCCTCTTCTTCTGTAAATCGCTGTGAACTGGAACTCTAGGACTCCCAAAACCGATGAACCGGAGCAACGTAGGAACCAAAACCGGAACCAAACTCAGGAACAGCCAATAAATATGAAATAGATAAAAGGCAACAAACAAAAACCTCCACCCCCCAGATCACCCAAGTCATAGAAAGGTCATAACCTATAACATAAAGGGGAAGGAGGGAGGGAAAATACTCGCCTCCTGTCTTTATTAAAAAATTTTATTAATCCAAACGAGCCCTCAACACCTGCTAAGGAAAGAAGCCAGCGCACCCAACTCGCCAACGTGGGTGAAGAAACCGCACGAAAAGGCCTGACGTAGGACATAAGAAGTTGCACAGACAAGGCCGGTCTAAAGGCTAAAGGCCGAGCAGCACAGAGTTTAGGGTCATCCTGCAGATACAGAAAGGAAACCAAAGACGAAAGAGACTTAGTCCTCCTAAGAAAGTGCAGGAACATCGCAACATCCCACAAAGAATCATAACGCAGAGCCGGAGGACGAGACAGGTGTATGCCCCGCAACAAACAACAGACCAAAGGAGCTCTCACCTGAAAGACCCACATGGGTCTCTTTATATCGAACAACCCCGCAATCAACTCCAGGCAATTTATATGGAGGGAGCGCTCCTCCCGAGACCAAAGGCCGCCCCCCCAACCCAGTATGCTGGTATCGGATTATAACAGGAAATCGGGTTGCGCCCCGAAAATCGCTCTGACATCGCAGGCCTCCATGTCACAAGTTCCTGATGTACTTCGTGAGTAAGAAGGACTGGCTGATCATATGAAGGAAGACTGCGAATATGCTCGGCTTTGAGGCATTGAAGAGCCCAGTAATGCACCAAGGGGCTGAACTGAGGCCGAATGGCAGTGATTTGAACTGCCAAATCTGCCGCCCCAAATGAATTGTAGGTACCCCCTGTGGTCTGGGCGAATTGGGACCGCCAGATCAGCATCTTTGAGGTCCAATCTGGTAAACCAGTTGCCTTTAGTCATAAGGTCCCGTAGTAGATGGATGCTCTCCATCTTGAAATGGCGTTACACCACGAAGGAGTTCAGATACCATAAGTTGATCACAGGACGGAACTCCCCTGTCCGCTTCCAGACTAGAAAGATAGAACTAATGGTCCCTGCACTGGCTGGATAACCCCCTTTTCGAACAGAGACTGGAGCTCTGCTTCCACTAGCCTCCGGGCGACGGCTGACCTGCATATGAGAAAAGGCCTCCTTAACTGCTGGGGAGGGAAGACGAAGTCTCTCCGATAGCCCTGCACCGTCTGGAGGATCCAAGGGTCTGACGTAATCCACTCCCAATTGTGGAAAAAACGTGAGATCCTGGCCCCAACCTGTGGAAGGGAAGAAGGAGAGGAATCAACGGCACTCGCCGTTACCGGAGCGGCCCTCTACTTCCTCCACTTGAAGTGAAGGCACGTTGTTGGAACAATCCTCAATAGGACGTCTGTGCCTGTGGGAAACTCCTGGAGCATTGGAAAGATGAACAGCTGGAGACCTGGCCCTGTAGCCGTCCAGCCCTGGAGGAAAAATGAGGGCCGGTCTAGAATCATCAGTGAAACATGTCTGTTCAGCTCCTTGATGAAGGAGTCACCGAACAATAATCCGTTGGCCGCCGCCCCTAGGTCTTTGGACCCCAACTCCACCAGGCATGGGTCCATGCGAAGGAGTGCTGCTTTGTTGCGCTTCATGGCAACAGCCATATTGGTGTTCTCCAGGAGGGACACAACTAGCACATGTTAGCAGTCATTTTAGAAATCAAATTCTCTACAGAGCTAGAGAACTTAGACTCTAGCCATGCCATAAAGGCATCCTGGGAAAGTGTGCTGTCCTGAGACATGCTACCCAGAGAGACTAGGTAAGGTACAAACAGGGGGTCACCCTGAACTAAGCAGCACCGGTAGGAGCTCACCCTATAAGTCTGCCCAGGTCTACAAGCAGCAGTCTGCCACACAAACAGTAACCCTGTAACCCAGCACTTGCCAAAAGCAAATAAAAATAGCAGGGGCTGACCCTGAAGAGACAGAGCTCTCTCAGAAAAGCTGTATTACTTCGAAGCTCTGGAGGAAATATCAAAACCGGAGACATGCAACCGAAAGCAGCGTTGAAAATGGCAACAAATTACCAACACATTTTTATGAAACGTAGCCCTCAACAAAGATGGCAGCGAGATCTCGATAGATGAGAGTTTGTCGCAAGAACCAAGATGGCCGCCGCAATGGGGAAACACAGGAAAAAGGCAGAGCAGCACAGAACAAAAGTAGAAAGGAGCAGGATGGTGATACAACAAACCCACAAGTAAGCGAATAAGATTAAAACCACTGAGGGAAACAGAAAAAAAAGGCAAATGAAAAATAAGAAATGGAGGGCAATAGTAGAGGGAAATACAGTATGACAGGAAAACCCAGACCAAAGGGGAAAGGAAAAAAAACTAAATAAAAAAACAATAAACCAATAACTCCCAAGGCAAAATGCTAGGAAAGAGAAGGAAAATGAGCTGACCTGAAGCTACCGTGAGCAACAAAGAAAGAGGAAAGGGATGTTTGGGGCTTTATGTACCTCTGGAAGTTGTTTCATTGGTTGTTACCAGTTTTCTGTTAACTCTTTATTTGCTTCTATGGGTGAGAGTAAAGAGAGATATGCAAAATAGGAGCCTCCTGCCCTAAAATTCCAGAATAGATTAATGTTTACTGCTTTACATTGTCATATTGCGATCATAATGTAAATGACAAATATGGGCCAGTTTGTATTGACTCTTGTGTCACTAAAAATGAACAAGCACAGTGGACAGACCTGAAATCCATTTCCCCATCTTCTTCCTGTGGATGACACACTCTGCAGCCACACACACAGAGACACAGGAATCACACGTAGCCAATGATAGTACTCTGTTTATTGTGTATGACATCATAAGGTATTGGGCAGAGCTACCATTCCCAGAATGGTACAGAGAAAGCGGCGCATGAGAGATGATGACAAAAGAGAAGGTGGGGAGAGAAAAGGGCAGGATAAAGAGAGAAGGAATGAAGAGAGAAGGATGAAAGGGAGAGAAGATGTAGAAAGGGAGATCCATATACATTCACTGGCCACTTTATTAGGTACACCTGTTCAATTGCTTGATGAAACAAATAGCTCATCAGCCAATCACATGGCAGCAACCCCATGCAATTAGGTATGTAGATGTGGTCAAGATAACTTGCTGAAGTTCAAACAGAGCATCAGAATGGGGAAGAAAGGGGATTTAAGTGACTTTCAACGTGGCAAGGTTGTTGTGCCAGACGGGCTGGTCGGAGTATTTCAGAAACTGCTGAAATTTTCACACACAAACATCTCTAGGGTTTACAGAGAATGTTCAGAAAAAGAGAAAATATGCAGTGCCCGGCAGTTGTGTGTATTGTTGCTGACCATGTAGAAAGTATGCTAGTTCCAACTCAGTACTAGCAAGGTGTACCTAATAAGGTGGCCAGTGAGTGTATAGTGGCTGCTACAGAATCCTTAGTATGACTAACAATTCTTACAATATCAATTCACATGGTCAGCATCATCCTAGCTGTCAAAAGACTAATTCACAAATTTGGGGATTCAACAGATATTTTGGACAGCTCGTTCTTACTATTGAGGGCACTATGATTGACATCATATTCAAGGAAGCAGTGCCTGAAAAAACAGTGATAATGAAGCAATAGATTCATGCTTCTTATAGAGTCCACCATAGCTCTCACCCTATAAAGGTTTAACATAATGGAGAGTAGTTCAGAGGCTGGTTTAGTTTAGGAGAGCAATCTGGAGGTCTGTGGCTTTTGCACAAAGCACTAAAATAAACTTAGTTTAAAATGGACAGTCATACCTACCCCAACATAACAACGAAGACATTGAATAACAGGTAAAGTTAATGACTCTGAAGCATGTCTTCTGAAGCATGGGATATGCATCCTGAATCTACGATGAGACCAAGGACTGATTATGGTTTGAGTATTTACAGCAGGAAAATACATACTGAATTATTCTTATTGGCCATCGCATTCTATATTTCTGTTTTTTTTTTAAGGATGTTGACAGAATCTTCCCGTAATTTATATATTTAACAACTAGGATGTAAATACAAATACACTTGGCTAGCATTTTTCACCCTTTCATACATTAATAATTTACATGAATTTATCATTTTCACTAGTGATGCAATAGTATACTGACATCTTTTAGCTTATAATAAAGCAGCACTATGATGTAAATACACAGAGCTCACACACTCAGCTAGCATTTTTGTCACGCTTTTATACAATGCAATAATTTATATAAATGTATGCTTTCACTAGTTTATATGCAGTAATATTACTGACAGCTGTTACTATGCAATAAAACAGCACATGTATACATGCAAAGTAATCTTTAAATCACAGCATCCTTTTAAGTTTTTTTTTAATATAAGAAATAATGAGACTGCTTTGGCAACATTTTCATATTATAATAATTCACAAATAGTACTTCAAAATGCAAATACCCTAGGATGCTTATGTGGCAGTTATAGAGGCTTCTAAGCAGTGTTGTTAACCGATTACCAATTGTATATTATATGAGAACAGCAGTGATGTTTACACTCTAATGATCACCTCAAAATCTTTTAATATGTTGCTTTCCCCAATAAAATACAGTACGATCTGATGTTTTCATTGTATAATTATTATTGTTTAATAGAACAATTTTAAGATTAATATATCTCAAAAATAAACTTTTTTATATTAAACATGTTAATAAACTTTGGCAATTATAGTCACAGCAAAACATTTAATTTTTTGTAAATATATGTTTTATTGTATTTTTTTGTCAAACAAGAGAAGAAAGATCGGCGGGGGGAGGGAGAAGGGGCGGGGTACAATGCATATCACTCCACAAAGTACAGGCAGACAAAAAGCCCAGCGCAGTGGGTGGATACAGTAGCATAGAGATCACATACATTGCCACTAAAGTGCTGGAACAGAAATCACATTCCCCACCACAACAACACTCCAGATGGAAGGTGCCTGAGTATAGTAGCGACAGACTCTTGTCCAGACATAAATGCTGTATGGACTTGGGACCCTAGGGGCCAATAGAAGTAGGCGATGGTGGGAGTAAGTGTGGAGGTGCAGAAATCACAGCCCAGTGGATACATCAAGGGAAGGACAAAGAGGGTAAAAGCAAGTATCTGGCAAATCTGGGAAGGCAGCATGAAGCATATCGGGGGACCAATACCAGCAGGTCAAAAGTTTGTAAGAGGTTTCCTGCAGTTTTGTACTACATGAGCTTTTATGGGTGAGGAGAAAAAAATATTCCCAATCTTTGGGGCTTAAAGAGATCTGTAGCGCCTGTTCCCAGAAGCCTTGGAAGTGTAAAGGGATAGTGTTATGCTCCCGTAGAAGTAGTTGATATAATATCGAGGGAGGGACGGCCTCGTACACAAGAGCTCAAAATTAGGGCACGCGTCATGGCATGTTTTCACGAGGACTTAGAGTAAAAACTCAGCAGTTGATGATAGTGAAAATTGTCTAGGGCAGTAGGAGGTCTTTCTGGTAGAATTGAGGCCAAGGGTCATAGTCCGTTATCAAGGAGGAAGTCAGAAATCGGAGCCCTGTCCGTCAGCACGGTTGACAAAAAAGGACCAGCAACCTGTCCTTGTGGAAAGTCGGGGTTATTTCTGATAGGCATCAGGACGAGGGATACGTCGTCAGGGAGTGCGTCAGATGCAGAGAGTGGAGCGTGAGCAGGGTAGCCTTCACCAACGGATGATGTCGGACGGAAGCTCGGGAGTGATGTCGCGGGAGCCACAAGAGGTGGTGCAGCGGTACAGAAGTCGCCTGGGCCTCAACATCAACCCACAACGTATATGCAGGTCGATGGGACCACTCCAGGGCCCGCAAGAGGTGACATGCCTGGTAGTACACAACGTTGTGAACTTAAACCTGGGACGTCCACGGGACCACAAGAATCACAAAAACATAGTCCTCACCGAAGTAAAAAAGGCCAGAGGAATCTCTATCGGGAGAGATTGGAACAGACAGCGAAACATTTTAGTGTATAAGGCAAATATTTTGTCTTTTTAGAGACAAATACTGTATAGATTTCCGTATTTCCATACATACTATGAAACAGCTATTTTACAGCATTTTATAAGGTCTGAAGCACAATCGAATATATTTGGTAAGTACATAATCCCATTGTAATAAGAAATTTACACACCAAAAGTCACAACACATAACTCAAACACAAAAGCAGAACAAATAAGTCATACAGTTGAATATAGCCAACACCTGACTCCTCCTCCACTATCTGGATAAGCCAAGGATAGGGTCTGCCTTTGTCACAGCTTAGCTTCTCCAACACCATAGCCAATTTGCCCAGCTCCATTGTTGTCGCAGTAGTTATATTTAAGTAAGTAGTAGGTAACCAGGCCTTCATGTTGCCCAACACTTAACGTAAAGTTCTGGAATATTCTGATTATGTAATTGTTTTTATCAGTTAGTCTTAGACCTCACAATTGCTTTAGAATGTAAGAATGTAATTACTAAAAAGTTAAGGAAAGGCTTTTCTACGAATAAGACTTGTAGATTTGTGGAGGCTTTTTAAAAAAAAAAAAAAATTATATTAATAAGACTTACGGATCTGTATAAGCTTTGTTTATATTACTTAATAGGTGCCCATAAGTCCATCAACACATGTAGGCCAAGTCATTGCAAATGTATTCCCTTATATCTGCTCTACTATTGTCAGCTACTATTTAGAAGAAATAACATAGATTATGTTATTCCAAATTCCCTAACTATAAATTGAATGTAACCAAATCTCGTGCCATGACTATTAACCTAGATGAGAAGAACAGGTTAAATCTGATGGGAAAATATAATTTTGATTGGAACCAAGAGGAGTTTCCTTACCTGGGAATTCACATTACCCCGACAATTCACGATTTAATGAAATATAACTTTGAAATATTATATAGGGAGACTGTCCAGAATCTGACCAAATGGGAAAAAAAATCCCATTTCCTGGCTAGGTAGAATAAATATAATAAAATCCTACATTCTGCCTAAATGGTTTTATTTTTTTAGAATGATCCCATTAGAAATTCCATTAAAGAAATTAAATTTAGTTCAAACTCTCTTTATGTGATTTATATGGGATGATAAAAAATTGACAAAGGACACCTAATGAAGAAATATAAGAATGGGGGATTAGACGTTCCTAATTTAATAAAAAATTATGAAGCCAGCAGACTAACACATATTCACAAATGGCAAATTTGCCAAGATAAGAAAGATTTAGTCTAGATAAAAACCTGGTGGTTTTATCTAGTTTATCGGTTTATCGGTTTTACCTTTTTGTAATGTTAATAATACAGATTCATCAATATTCAATCACTTACATAAAAGTTGGGTATCATTTAAAATAAATAACAAAATAAAGGGTCTAGTTTCTAAGATATATAGTCTAATATAGACTGTTTAAGTCTAAAAGACTGGACCAAAAATAATTATCTTTACATTGATACCCTAACCCTACTACTACAATAAAACCTTTCTCCCACCTTCAGGAAGAGTTACATCTGTCCCCTAAACATATATTTATTGGACCAAATTTGACAAGAAAATGTTTGATTCTGGCCTCCTTTAATGATCTGAAATATAAACCTAGGTCGTGGAGTTCTTGGGAGAAAGAAATGGATTGTACTATAGAATATGAATCCTGGTGCAAGTCCTTAGCAAAAGTTAAGGAGTCATTTCATTGTGTAAATATTATTGAACTTCATTATAAAATTGTTCATAGATGGCATCAGGTCCCCAAGACTCTTTACAGATTTTCTCAAAGTGGCTCAGATCAATTTTGGAGGTGTCATCGAAAAGTCAGAGATCATATACATATATGGTGGGGCTGTCCTCTTCTTACACCCCTTTGGTCTAACAAATTTCTTTAATGTTGGATCTAACTATTTCAAGGTCACTTAAAACAGCTTTATTTCATTTCCTACCAAACCCAATGTCATTTAACATAAAATATATCTTGATTCAAACTTTAATGGTTATTGCTAGAAATTGGAAAAAGGAATATATTCCTTCTTGGTTAGAAATTGCTAATCAAATTTCCTACCAATATAAAATGGAAAAACGGTATAGCCTTCTATCTAGATACCTTAGATACATTTAACAACAGATGGGCCCCATGGTTACACCTCCATCTAACTTAGTTAGGAATTATTTCTCCCTGGGATCTTTTCTTAGGAAGTACTTAAAATTTGGTCAGACAGCCTAACTTAACTTAATTTGAAACTATTTATTTAGTGATATATCTATTGAAACCTATTTCTTTGTAATTGTTTCCTCTACTTAGTCTTGCGTCATATATGTTGTGAGCTGTGATTTTGCTGATACCCACTGTAAGATATAAATTATTATGGGAGGAAGCTGAAAGACCAATGTATACTAATTACAATCTTTCATACTTTTAGCTGTTCTGTTTAGCTCATTTGATTTCTTCTGTTAGATATGTCCTGTCTCTTTTTGTCTTTGACTTGTCTACAAAATATTAAGATAAGACATAAATGTATAACACTTAAAATTTAAAATAAAGACTTTTTATCTTAAATTCTCACTGTGAAAAGTACATACCGTATGGGAATAAAAGAGTCAGGAACAAGAGAAAACCAATGTGGATAAATAAAAATGTAAAGGTGGCAATAAATGGCAAAAAAAGGCATTTAAGCTACTAAAACAGGAAGGCAGTGAGGAAGCACTAAGAAGCTATCGGGAAAAAAATAAAATATGTAAAAATCAGATAAAAGCAGCAAAAGTGGAGACAGAAAGACTCATTGCCAAAGAGAGTAAAACAAACCCCAAAATGTTCTTTAACTATATAAATAGTAAAAAGGTTAAAAATGAAAGCGTTGGCCCCTTAAAAAGTAATGAGGGAGAAGTTATAGACGGGGATCAGGAAAAAGCTAATGTATTAAATATATTCTTCTCTGCTGTATTCACAGAGGAAAATGAAATGCCAGGTAATATACAGCGGGATGAGATAAATGCCCCAGTACATGTCACCTGTCTAACCCAGGAAGAAGTGCAGTGCCGCCTAAAAAAAATCAAAATAGACAAATCACCAGGTCCAGATGGCATTCACCCCACGTTCTAAGGGAGTTAAGTAATTTACTTAACAGACCCCTATTTCTAATATTTTTTTTTTAAATTTAAATTTTTCTTTATTTTCAACATTTTTTTCGTTTCCAATACATCTTACAGAGGTAATAGAACATGTTTTCCCAACAAAGCGGGAGCGAAAAACAATACATGAGAATGGAGAGAGTGTCCGAGATAACAGGGCATGTACATATATAGACAAAACAAGCATAAAGACAGCCAGTATACAGGCTGCTTAAAAACAGAAGACACTCGGCACCTATATAATGCGAGAAAACGCTGATGATGGAAACCAACAATGGCTTCGGATTACTGTGTGACAACAACCAACAGTCAATAACTCAGAAGGAACAAGTCAGGCGTATTGGTATAACAAAAAAAAAAAAAACAACCATGACCTAGTATATCAGAGAGCTGCCAAGGTACCTCAAAAAAAAAATAAAAAAATAAAAAAATAAAAAAATAAAAAAAAAGGAAGGTAAGTAAAGTAGAGACCAGGCGCGACACACCAAGATGTAACTCTCACTTCAAGTCTGCCACAGAGGCGAGAGACGAAGTTGGGACCAGGGAGCCCAAATTTTCGTGAACAAAGGTAACATTTGATCATTTTGAAAAGACATTCTTTCTAGAACATATATACGGTCAAGATGGTGGAGGATGTCAGAAAGTCGAGGAAGCGCGGGCGATTTCCAGTTACGAGCAATCGATAATTTAACAGATAAAAAAAAATGAATAATTAATTTCCGCACGGGCGAGGGAATATCATCCGGAAACATATGAAGTAATGCCAACTGCGGGGTATGAGGGAGAGGAATATGCAATTCAGACTCAAGTATATGAAATATCTTACCCCAGATCCCAGAGATAAGTGGACACGACCACCAGACATGTATCATGGAACCAACGTCTGGACAACCTTTCCAACACATAGGAGAGCAAGAGGGGAACATATGGGCCAATCTTTGTGGGGTGAGATACCACCTACACACCAATTTCTTTTGGAGCTCAATATGGTTAAAACAGTGAGATACCCCTCTCATGGATTCTTCGGAATCTAACCACATTTCAAGGGAAAAGGCAGACTGTAAGTCCCGCTCCCAAGCTAACATATGCGGGAGTTTATTTTCCCAAAGATACATCAATAGGGAAACATAACATTGCGAAATCATACCCCTAAAAGAGGAGGTTTTGTTGCATATATGAATAATAGGGTCGTCAGAAAGAATGTCAATCGTGTAAGAGGGGGAGTGTGACTGTAGGAAATGTCGTACTTGTAGAAATTTGTAAAATTCAGAGTTAGGTATCTCATAAGCCGAGCTGACGTCAGAAAACGAGCGAAGAGAGCCCTTGTCATAGAGATCACCCACTCTCAGGCTGTGCCAACGGTTAAGACGTAGTTCTGGGATTAGGAGTTCAAGGGAAGCAAGCGGAGTAGCCCTGGTAATGTGAAGCATAGAGGGCCTGCGTTTAGCTAATTCAGCCCATATCTGGAATGTGCAAAGCAAGGTGGGAGGAAGTGGCAGCAATTTCGGCCGATATCGTGGCTGAAGCCACAATAACTGGGGAACCGAGTAGGGGAGAACCAGAGTATTCTCCTGTGTGACCCATTGAGGAAGGTCTGCATAATAATGAAACAAAATTGCTTGAGCAAGGACAGTGGCACGGTGGTAAGCCAGGATGTTCGGGGCTCCCAAACCTCCTTTAAATCTAGGGGAGTAGAAAGCCTGCTTAGAAATGCGCGACCTGCCTTTGACATTAATGAAAGAGTCTAAGGCCGATTGTATGTGTAATAGAAATGAACGGGGAACACTGGTCGGGACTGCCCTAAAGATGTATAGCAGTTTCGGCAAAATCACCATTTTTACAGTGGATATACGCCCAAGCCAAGAAAGGTCAAAAGAGCGCCACCTTTGAAGATCAAGGAGAACCTGTTTCCAAAGAGATCGAATATTGAAATCATGCAATTTAGTTAAAGTGCGAGGCAATTTAACACCCAAATATGAAAGATAATCTTTCCTCCAGTCAAAAGCATAAGAGTGTTGTAGGGAGGTAGACAATTGGTTATGCAAGTTAAACGACATCGCTTGAGTTTTATGGACATTGATTTTGTGGTACGAAATAGCAGCATATCGCTGAAATTGGTGGAGCAACGCAGGAAGGGAGGTGGAAGGATTCGTGATCGAGGCCAAAATATCATCAGCAAAGAGCCCCAAAGTAACGTCCCTGCCCTTTGTAAAGGGAAAGCCTGAAATCTGGGGATCTGAGCGAATGCATTGAGCTAACGGCTCCAACGCCAAGGTGTAAAGGAGTGGAGAGAGTGGGCAGCCCTGGCGCGTCCCATTAGAAATAAAGAACGGGGAAGAAATAAATCCCGAAAAAGAGACCGAGGCCGAGGGAGAGGAGTATAAAGCCATGATTGAACGGATTAAGGGGGGCGGAAAAGCAAATTTGGAAAGGACCGACGATAAAAACAGCCAATGAAGTCGGTCGAAAGCCTTTTCCGCGTCAAAAGACAATAAAACACCCGGAATCTTATCTCGTGAAGCCTTCCATAATACATTAATAAATTTACGGGTATTGTCATTTGCCTGTCTATGGCGAACAAAACCAACCTGGTCAGAATGAAGAAGGGAGGGGAGTATTAAAGAAAGCCTATTAGCAATAATTTTGGCATAGAGTTTGACATCATTATTTAGTAGCGAAATAGGACGGAAATTTTCACATTTATCTGTAGGTTTACCAGGTTTAGGGATAGTGACGATATGTGCATATAAGTTTTCGGGAGGAATATGGCCCTTAGACATGAAAGATTGAAAAAGGGAAAGGAGGTGCGGCCCCAAAACCGAGAAAAAGGATTTATAATAATAACTCGTTAAGCCATCAGGACCTGGAGCCGAATTTTTTTTCAACATTCGAACCGTGGATTGAAGCTCATCCAGATCCAAAGGGGCTGTCAATTGAGTGACCATCTCTTTAGTAAGAGAGGGCAAAGATACAGATGAAAGGTACGTATTAATAGATTCAACCGTGGGTTGAGGCGTACCGGTATCATCACGAAGGTTATACAAAGAGGAGTAAAAGTTGGCAAATCTATCCGCAATATGAGAAGGGTTTTTAAGTGGGATTCCATGAGGTGATAAAACAAATTGAGGACGCGCCAGGGCTGCAGAATGCCTAAGCTTAGTTGCCAACATAGAGTCAGCTTTATTTCCTTTTGAATAGAAACGTTGGCGCAAGCGTAATAACATTTGAGACGTGAGTTCGGCCTGAATTGTGGACAGTTGGAGTTTAACTGAAGCAATATCAGCAATCACCTGGTCAGAGGGGTTTTGTTTATTAAGGGTCTCAAGGTCATATAATCGTAAGAGCAAGGAGTCTTTATCGGCGGCTTGTGCTCTTTGTTTCTTTAAATGGGAAGCGATACTTATAAATTTACCTCTAACGACCGCTTTATGAGCATTCCACAATGTTTCTATTGAAGTATGAGGGTTTTGATTCTCCGAAAAGTAAAAGTCCAGATGAGATTGGACCTGAGCCTTTAACGACTCATCAGACAGTATAGAATTATTGAGACGCCAAGATCCCTTGCCAATAAAAGAATGAGCGACTTGTAACGTCAGAGTCACTGGTGCATGATCCGACCAATTGAGAACACCAATAGAGCAGTCCCGAACCAGTTGGAGTGTAAGTTTATCAACCAAAATAAGGTCAAGTCTTGTGTATGATTTGTGTAGTGCTGAAAAAAAAGAATAATCTCTCTCCAAAGGGTGATGAAGGCGCCACGTATCATAAAGTTGAAAGGAATGAAAGGACTTAACAAGAGAAACAGCTAAGGATCTCACTCTTTTACCATAACTACCCCTAAAAGTAGCAGAAGTGTCCAATACTGGGTCAAGGAGAGCATTAAGGTCACCACCCAGAATAAGATGGCCTTTCTTAAGGCGGTCAATTTTGGACAGCAGCTTCGTAACAAAGTGTAGTTGTGAAGTGTTTGGTGTGTAAAAGGAAACCAAGGTGTATTCTGTGGAATTAATAATGCAATTAAGAATCAAAAATCTGCCCTGGGGGTCAACCGTTTTTTTGAGGAGCTGGAATGAAAGATGTTTTGAAAGAAAAATAGAGACTCCCGCCTTACACGTCTTGGCCATAGAATGAAATTGCCACGGGTAATCTTTCAGAAAGCAACTCGGGGGCTTAGATTGTTTAAAATGCGTTTCTTGGATGCACAAAATGTGTGCGTTAGCTTTTTTGGCGTCTAAATAGAGCATCCTACGTTTGTACGGCGTATTAAGCCCATTGGCATTAAGGGACATTAACTTAATGGACGCCATAACTGAAAAATAGGGGGGAAAAAAAAAAGAAAGAAAAGGGGACTGTATAATCTGGGAGGTAGGAAGAACAACGGAGACCCCCAAGGAAGACCATCATAGACAATAAGAGGAGAAGATCGCGCCCGGTCTCTGGACATAAAACATTGCATAAGAAAAAGGAAATAAAAATTAAACACATAGACTGAGTGGGTCATAACAGCCAGGAAATGGATATAAGTATACCAGACAGCAGATAGTCGGCAGCGTATGGAAAGGTCACCACAATAGGTGCCTGACAGTGGATCTAAACCATAACAATAATAACATTTAAACCAAATCATTATGAGTAGAACGAAAAACCGAAACTTGCGGCCAAACTAGCCGGAGGCCGCAGAAGGGGGTGGCAGAAAGAAAGCCCTGTGGGTCAAGCACACAGGGGAGGAAAAAGAGATCTGCCCAAGAAGAGAAGGGTATGCCAAAGGAGACCTCCAGTATAAGTAGTGTGAAAGAAAGTGAAGTGGTGTGTGAGTAAGCGAACCATGGTGTGCGTGAATGCAGAAAAGGAGAAAAAGACAAAAAATAAAAATAATAAAATAAATAAATAAATAAATAAATAAATAAATAAAAAGGGGGTTGGGGGATTAATGTATGTGTAAGGAAAAATATGTTGTGTGCGTAGGTACAGTGAGCCGGGAATAGTGAGCATCACAGAAAAGAATGGCAATTACCACCCAGCTTTGTACGAGCATGGCTATTTGAGAGAGGAGCAGGTGGAACTGCCAGGTAAGTCAGAAAAGACGTTCAGTGTAAGAAAAGTAGTAAAACATAAAACAAAAAGAAAACAGACAGGGCAAAGAAACAAAAACGGCGCACGAAAAGTTCATGATATCTCACGCATAGGAGGAGAAGTGATGTCGCTGCGTCAAAGGTCCCAGGCAAACGAAGGAACACAGTCACCATGAGCTGGGAAGATGACAGACATACGTTGACAGCGAACGTAGAGGCCGAGAATCATTGCCGGTGTGTTGAAAGTCCCAGGTAATCAAAGGAACAGTGTCACGATGCGCTGGAAAAGGTTGCAGCCAGGCGTCAACCTCAGATCATGGAGACATAAGACAGGAATCGACGTGCGTTGAAGAAAGGGGAAAAAAAAAACAAAAAAAAAAAAAAAAAAAAAACAACATCATCAGGTAGCCGTTTCTTTGTAGGAACGAAGAGTGCAAGTGAGGTAGGTGCAGCTAAGGAACTGTGCGTTTGGAAGACGGAGTGGACCATTCCCTAGCCAACCGTTTAGGCGAGGAGGAAGAAGACCGAGCCGCCGTCTGCAAAAACGGGACATTCGGGTGTAACACATCCAGGCCCCATTCCGATAACAATTTAGTGCCTTCTGTGGGGGATCGAACCGCGTGGGATGCCCCATCCTTAGTAATTAAAAGGCGAGTGGGGAAGCCCCATTTATAGGAAATTTTATGAGAGCGCAGGACAGCCGTAATCTCAGAGAAGGATTTCCTTTGTTGTAAGGTATGCTGAGAGAGGTCATTAAAAAATTGTAAATGGCGAAATTGCTCAGGAACATCGGAGTTGAGCCGCACCTTCGACATGAACCTCTCTTTAATTTCGTAGTAGTGGACCCGTAGAATAACATCCCGGGGGGGAGAGCCCTTCAACGATGCAGGACGTGGCAGACGATGAACACGGTCAATGCAAACCTCCTCCGAGCTTGGAAAATTGAGCACAGCTCGTATGAGGGAAGTGACATATGGCCGTAAGTTGTCCGGCGTAACATCCTCTGAAATACCCCGAATGCGGATATTATTGCGACGCGATCGGTCCTCCAAATCGCTCAATTTTTGACGGAGAGAGTCCACCTCTGATTGAAGGGAATCGCATACATCCACCACCGTGTTATGGGCAGTTGAGAAATCCTCCATTTTATCTTCCAGGTGATGCGTGCGTTCCCCCAGGTCCTGCAGGTCCTTTTGGACAGCCGCAAAAGTGGTCTCAATATCCTGACGAAACTTGTGTCTCATATCTTCCAGTAAAAGTTTCATCGTCGTGATAGTGACAATCTGATTTTCAGGGTCGTCAGTGGAGGGAGATGGAGAAGTCGGCGGTGCAGCAGCATCAGGAAACAACGTGGCCTCCTCCTCCTCACCCCCACGAGCAGAGGCCATAGCGCGGGAAGCCGTCTTCCTCTTCGGTTTAGGCTCAAAAAAGCCAGGTAAGTTTTGAGCCGACGAGCGATTTTTGTGCACAGACATCACAAAAGTATATTGGAAACGGAAAATTATCCACCAGGTTCCAAAATCGTAATAAAAGTAGTATATAATGAATACAAATTGGAGGAGCTCCTCAAACGTGCGACTTACTCCTTAGCCATCCAAGCCACGCCCCTCCCCTATTTCTAATATTCAAGGACTCTATAGTGACAGGGTCTGTTCCCCAGGACTGGCGCATAGCAAATGTTGTGCCAATATTCAAAAAGGGGACAAAAAGTGACCCGGGGAATTATAGGCCTGTTAGTTTAACTTCTGTTGTATGTAAACTGTTTGAGTCTTTCCTAAGAGATGCTATTTGGAGAATCTCAATGAAAATAATCCTTTTTCTGGTGACTGCCTAGCTATTCGCATTACACGCCATTCATACACGGTTGTTTTTTTCACACCACGACGTACATCGATATTTTTGATTTTTATTTTTTCACAATACTAGTTTAACTACGTCTCGGCTCTTTGGAGTTGGGGGTTCTCCTTCGCCGTTCCAGGGGTTTCCCTTCCCCTCTCGGTGGGTACCATGTTACGGTGCACCTGGACGGGGTTCCCTCCCCCTTGTGGCGCCCATACATGTCCTGGGCTGCCAACTGCTTTTCGGCTACACAGCGCTTTTTTTTTTATGTTCCCACGTTATGTTTTCAGTTTTTATTGTTCATGTCCTGATGGCGGTAACTTTTTGTTTTACACTCGCTCTACATCATACATTTACACTTCGGTTGTCATACTCTGGAGTGTCGACTCTACATTCTGCACATGTTGAGGTATATACACACCATTTTCTTTTTTACAATTGTGTTTCCGGTATGTGGTCCTTACTTTTTTATTTGTTTTGTTTCGGGCATTGGACGCGGCTCTCCCATGTTCTATTGCCTTCTCTAGGGGTCTCCACTGTCTTCCACTGCACACTACACGACTTCACTTTAAGACTCCACTTTTTTTACTCATCTCTTTATCCTCCCCTTAATGTCCTCTCTTAAGTTATTATCCACAAATGCTAATGGCCTCAACACCCCGCACAAGAGGAGGATGTTATTCTCAGACGCAAAAAAGGCCCACGCCCAAATTTTATGTGTGCAAGAGACCCATTTAAAACGCTCAAAGCCTGCTCACATATACTCTACAGATTTTCCATGGCAGTATCACTCCATGGCCTCATCTTGTAGGGCTGGGGTTTCAATTCTTGTCTCTCGACATGTATCTTTTCAACTACTGGACCAGATGGTGGACCCCCGGGGACGGTTTTTATTCCTCAACTGCATCATCAACACAGTCACTTACACATTGGTTGCTTTCTATACACCTAATACCTCTCAATTACTTTTTTTCAGAAGTTACTCCGCAAAGTCACTTCCTTTAAGAAAGGTTCCCTTATCTTATGTGGCGACCTAAACGCCGTATTTGACCCCAAGTTGGATGCCTCGACTCCCCCGTCGGGCACTTATGGTAAACGTATACGTTCCCTGGCCGCGGCTCTTACCTCCACCTTGCATTCCTATCAGTTATATGATGTGTGGCGTTTGTTTCACCCTTCGGAAAGGGATTACTCCTTCTCTGCATTACACAAATCATACACGAGGATAGATGTTATTTTGGTTGACAAGTTTCTTTTACAATCGATTCGGGACTGCTCTTTAGACGTTATTAGTTGGTCGGACCATGCCCCATTATGTTTGTCTTTTAGTAATCCTCACCCTTTCCGGGGCAAAGGTTCCTGGCGCCTCAACAACTCTCTGCTCTCCGACCCGGCTATAGTTGCGCAAATTCATTCACAGCTGGAATTATATTTTCAGGAAAACCAAGATTCAGTCTCTTTCGATTGAATCATTGTGGAACGCACACAAAGCTGTTGTCAGGGGCAAGTTTATATCTATAGCGTCCCATCTTAAGCGTGAGAGAGAGAGAAGGAGGGGGATAAACATTCCCTTCTCCTCCAGTTATATGAGTTGGAAAGGCTTAACAAACAAGATTCCTCTCCTCAATTAATTTCAGACATCCAACAGGTTAAATCTCGGTTGGTGGCAATACAGGCTCAATTGACAGCCAAAATGCTCCTTTCCCTTCGCCAACGCTTTTATTCTAAGGGCAACAAAGCTGACACGATGCTGGCGAATAAGCTCCGGCATGTGACGGCCCTGTCTCGTCCCCAATTTATTTTCTCGGCCTCGGGTTCCACTCTAAAGAATCCTTCCCATATAGCTGAGGAATTTGCTTCTTACTATGCTTCTCTTTACAACCTTTCTGATTACGCGCACACTCCCCAACCTACTCATGACGTCATTAACCGGTATTTAGATTCATTGACTCTCCCCACACTCACTGCCGACATGATCCATACCTTAGAATCCCCATTGGATATTGATGAGATTCAGGCTACTGTCTCTCAGATCAAGGCTAAGTCTGCCCCTGGTCTGGATGGTTTCTCTAGTCACTATTACAAGACTTTTTTTCCGATTCTGGGGCCGCACATTCTAAAACTTTTTCGCTCTTTCATGTCCACTGGCACTATCCCGACAGAAAACTTGCATGCCCACATAGTGACGTTACCTAAACCGGGTAAATCCCCTGACAAATGCGCACACTTTCGCCCGATTTCCCTCCTTAATACGGATGTTAAGCTTTACGCCAAAATTATTGCTAATCGACTTTCCTTACTCTTACCTTCCCTCCTCCATACTGACCAAGTAGGCTTTGTTCGACACCGACAAGCAGTGGACAATACCCGTAAATTTTTGGCATTATCTTGGGACGCAGCACGCACCTCTACTCCTGGCCTTTTTATTTCTTTTGATGCAGAAAAGGCCTTTGACCGTTTACATTGGGTTTTTCTTTCATCGGTCCTTAGTAAATTTGCTTTTCCTCCATCTGTGATTCCATCATGGCCTTGTATTCTACGCCTTCAGCGTCGGTTAATTTTTCTGGTTTTCTCTCTGCTCCTTTCTCTATTTCCAATGGGACGAGGCAGGGCTGTCCCCTTTCCCCACTGCTATATACCCTGGCTTTGGAGCCTTTGGCCCAAAAGATACGATCCGATCCTCTTATATCTGTTTTTTTAGGCCGCAGCGGTGATTCCTCTGTTCTTGGATTGTTTGCAGATGACATATTGGCGGCAATTACAAATCCTTCCTCCTCTCTGCCCGCACTGCTGGAGCAATTCGATAGTTATGCCCGAGTTTCCTACCACAAGCTCAATATTAGTAAAACGCAGGCTATGCCTTTAAACTTACCTTTTTCACTCTCCCGTTCCCTTCGCTCTTCATATGCATTCGACTGGCGGAAAGATTATATCTCTTACCTAAGGATTAAACTCCCTAAAATTCTGGCTAAACTTAATACTTTTAATGCATTTCAGACATGGAAATCTATTCAAGGTGAGCTCCAGGCTTGGCTTTCTTTAGACCTCTCCTGGATGGGTAGGATAGCCTCAGTCAAAATGATGGTCCTTCCCAGGTTGTTATATGTCTTCAGAGCAGTCCCGATCGTTATTCCGCATAGTTTCTTTACACAAGTACAACACATTTTGAACGACTTCATTAACAAAGGGGGGAGATCGAGGATTTCGAGACAAGCTTTTTTTACACCGCGCTTTAAACCTTTAAAGCGCGGTGTAAAAAAAGCTTGTCTCGAAATCCTCGAAGGCGAGAGGGTAGCCATAGTAGTTGACTCACTGAAAGTGGGACTAACATGGAGTTTTCTAGAGGCACCCAACTAGGAATATCCTCCCTGGAGTGAAAGAGAACTGCCTGGGATAAGATAGAGGCCCTATAGTACGCCTCAATAGATCACTCCCAGGACCTATTTATACCCAGGACTTTATCTATAACAAGGGGACATCCTCTACGGCTGGAGGAAAGAAGGTTTCTACACCAGCACAGACGGGGGTTCTTTACAGTAAGAGCGGTGAGACTATGGAACTCTCTGCCAGAGGAAGTGGTAATGGTAAACTCAATAAAAGAGTTTAAAAGGAGCCTGGATGTGTTTCTTGAAAGCAATAATATTACAAGTTATGGATATTAGATTAATAGGGACAGAACGTTGATCCAGGGATTTATTCTGATTGCCATATTTGGAGTCGGGAAGGAATTTCCCCCCTGGTATGGGGCAATTGGCATCTGCTTCATAAGGGTTTTTTGCCTTCCTCTGGATCAACACAGTAGGGACACAATATGTATATAGGTTGAACTTGAAGGTCTTTTTTCAACCTTATGAACTATGTTACTTATTAAAAAAAAAAAAAAACCTCAATCAAAATTTTTTCCAGCTTGGGATATTCAATATTACAGTATTTGAAGAATATAAAAAATACAATTTAACCAAAAAAGGCTATCAAATCATTAAAAGAAAAAATATGATGTAGTAGTAAAGCAGGTTTTTCGTTTCATATTAGATGTTTTAGCATTGGAATAGCATGATTGCCTTACTTACTCTGAGAATTCGTATTTAGTTACATCACCCTGACAAGGTTGCTAAGGACTTTTAAGTTTATACCCCAATGGGATTAGCGTTCAGAAATATTCCTGTCATAATTTAAACTTTGATTTTTGGGTCTCCTTCTGCTTGCTGATTGGTTGGGTTGCGAATGTATGAATGTTGTATAAAGTGGTTCAACATTATCGTTAAGAATCGGTATACTCATGCCACGAAGACCAGATGTCTTTATACTTAGAGAGATTCTGATTTACTGAGTAGAAGTAGCGTTGCATATTTAATTGGTACGTTACTTGTTTTGTGATCTCCGCAGGACACTTTTTGATGGGTATATTGTGTCTCTTAATGATAACGAATATGGCCTTCGTTTTACATCAACTGTAAGTGGTGTCTATAGATTTTCTTGATTTGATTCTTTTTTATACAGTAAAGTGAATACTAAAACATTTTTTTAAGATGATAGATACCAATGGGTATATAAATTTTACTGGTAGCCATCATCCCAGATGGATACAGAATATCCCCAAGGGCCAACTTATGAGGGTAAGACAAAATTGCACTTTAGATGAAGATTTTAACACTCAAGCTGAAGTTCTAAATACAAGTTTTAAAGAGAAACTATATCCAAAACCTCTTCTTAAAACCAGTTTGGAATATATTCAAAACATAAATAGGAATTATTTAATCAAACAAAGAGAAAATGCTGAAAACCGATGCCCAAATAAATGTTCTTTTGTAACCAAATATAACACAAGGGCTTACAAAATAAAAAAAAATTAGAAAAATATTGGCCAACAAGGGGATGTGATGATGTGAGATGATGCTCATGTCGGAGTAGGCAGGGGCCTCGGACCTTCCGCTTGGTGAGGCAGAGACGTAGCTGCAGACTATGGCTGCAGACTCCCTGCCGTTGAAACAGCTGAATGCCGCTTCTCCTTCACCTAAACCGCCGTATTTGTCGGCGTCACAGCCCAGGAAAATTTGTGCCACTCTCACAAATGTTCCTGAGCTGTGACGCCGACGAATTTAGGTGAAGGAGAAGCAGCATTCAGCTGTTTCAACATCAGGGAGTCTGCAGCCATAGCCGCAGCCAGATGCAAAGTAGACCACGCCTGTGTTTAATTAACCCCGGATTACCCCCTCCTGTTGCCACTTACTGAACGCTGCTAAAGAATACGAGGACCCCTAAAGGGGAACAAAAGGAGAGATAAGAGGAGTAAAACTATAGAAAGGGACACAGAGAAAGCAGTGAAGAAGGAAAGAAAAAGATCAAATAAAGTGATGGATAACAAGGATAAAGAAAAACCACTGCAGACTACCCCTCCAAACAAGATACAACTGACACAGCCCCATCAGGCTTTAAGGTTTTATAATTCAACTTGAAGTGAGATTAGAGTTATACAAAGGGGAGTAAATGTAACGTCGGCTCAGGCAACACAGGTGATGAACCCAGGAATGGTGGCGTGCTTGCCAAAAGATGGTACGATCAATCTGAGCAGACAGACAAATCAGGGCCAGAGGCAGAAGACTGAAGACGAAACAAGCTGGGGTCGGGGCAGGAAGCCCAGGATCAATGTCAGGAAAATAAAAGCAGAGGTTGGGGCAGGCAGCACAGGATCAACGTCAGGAAACAACAGCCGAGGTCTGGTACACGAAATATCAAGCATCTGCCTGTGTTACCTCCGCAGGCGACACGGAAGGGATACACAAGCAGAAGAGGTACTGTTCGAGCACCGTGAACGCTGCGGCGGTTCGAAGAGAGCTGTCACTGGCCGGTAGGCGTGCCCTCTCAGTGTGCACGCCCCTCCGTGTACTTGCCGCACCCGCAACTGGTACACGAAGATGATGTGCGAGCGGGATGACATGGGACCCCAGCGGGAACGATAGGTGTAACAGTAAATATCTTAAATGTCTATGATAAATTGATCGTTCCAAATAATATAGGCTACAATAAGTGTCATAACTGAGTAGTTGGAATCTTTATTTAAAGAGAACGGAAAGAGCTCTTAGGAAGAAAAGTGTTCTATTAATTTACAAGATGCCACCAAAGATTAATCAAAGCAATCAACAAAGATTAATCAAAGCAATCAACAAAGAAAAAATGGATATGGAGCCAAAATGAGAAGGTTTTGCTGAGATGAAGCATTCTTTGGAGCATCAGAGGCAAAAATAAAAAAAATTGAAATTAAACTAGGGGACTTTGAAGACCGCTCTAGGAGAAACAATTTAATGTTCAGAAGCATCCCAGAAACAATAACACAAGATAAGATAAAAGAAGGGCTAATTTGACCATTTGATTAATGACGTTCAGAATTATAATCCACAAATGGAGAGATTTCGCCGTCTAAATAAGCCTAAAATATATTGGATTTAGCCCCAAGGGATGTCATTGTCAGTTTTGTCATTGTCTTTTTTATTTAAAGAACGCATTCGTCAAGTTAAAAGACATCGAAGCAAGGAAGATGATTCTTACAAAGATATTTTGATTTTCTCAGATTTATCCTTCCACACCCGCAACTGGTGAAAATCATTTACTGATGAATTAAAAATATTACGAGAATACAATATTAGATATAAGTGGGGCTTTCCCAATATATAAAAAATTTTGGTCAATTTCGGCCACCCCGCCAAATTTTCTGCAGTGAGAGAATTGACGTGTATGTATTAATTTTTTTGCATTAGATTACGATATATTATTGCTTATGTTTTATGGATTCAACACAAGATGGGAGTGATTTTTTTCTGCAGAGAGAGAACAATTATCTAATTATATCTATTTTTATTAATTTTTTTATTTTTTAGTATGGGTGTTTGGATTTGATATAAAATTACATCATATTAATGACTGTCACTTTTTATGGATTTGACACAAAATTATTGAAACTTTTTAGGTCTAGCACAGAAAGGCAATTTGTTTTTCCTTTTAGGATTGCATTCATATGTACATTTAGTACAAATATTTATTGGTGCACTGACATGTCATAAGATTATGCTATATTAATGTTTGTCATGTTGTATAGATTTATCACAAAATTATTGAAATCTCTAAGGAATTATTAAGTGCCCAAACAGATATGTAATTGATTTTTTTGTTGGGACTGTTTATCTTTGTGGGAAAGTATTTAATTTTCCACAGAGTAGAAATATACTGAATTGGCTCGAATATAGGCCGCACCCTTAAAGTTTGGTGCTATTTTAAAGAAAAAAATATTTTTAAAGAAAAAATACACATTAGTGAAATGGTAAAACAGTATTTTACCTAATGAGCAGGAATACATGTATTTTAACATTTTTGGTAT
Organism: Spea bombifrons; assembly: GCF_027358695.1. NCBI lineage: Eukaryota > Metazoa > Chordata > Amphibia > Anura > Pelobatidae > Spea > Spea bombifrons. The sequence continues at coordinate 42,789,253 of NC_071089.1, read as the reverse complement.
CTATTATACAGTTTGTCAGCATATGTTATGCCACTCTGCCCCTAATATGCTTTATAACCCCTGATATGCTTTAAGTCCCCCAGATATGCCATTCTGACCCCCCCAAATATGCTTTATGCCCTCTAGAAATGCCCACCTGCCCCACAGATATGCTTCATGCCCCCTAGAAGTGCCACTCTGCCCCCCTGATATGCCACTCTGCTTCCTAGAAGTGGTTGTGTTATTGTGTTTTCTCTGTGTTGATTGCAAATGGCTGCCGAGGGATTGATATTGGGGAAGAGAGCTGGAGGAGGATTATTTACTTTTTTCTCAAGATGATTAAGTGTTTATCAATAAATGTTCAGGATCTCAACACTCCGAGTAAAAGAAACAGGGTATACACCATTTTGAGGAAAGAAAATTAGAAATTGGCTTCCTACAATAAACTCATTGGGTTCACAAAGAAAAAATAAATTTGGGAAGGCAAGCTCTTTTAAGGAATTTTTCATTTCTCAATCACCAAAAAAAGGGAGGTGTGGCAATTATTTTTACAGAGGCTTTACAACTAGACATACAACACCAAGGAATAGATAATGAAGGAAGATATATAACATTGGTTGCTAAGATAAATTTAATTTTATTTACCCTGCTAATTATATATCTCCCAAATTCTGCTCCCATAGTTCTCTTCTCTAAAATAATGGAAAAAGCACATAAAATTAAAAAAGGAGGGGCGTGGCTGGCCTGGCGACGAAGATGGCCGCTTAACTGTTGAGCTCCGCGCCACCTGCCTCTGATCAACCGCTCGCACACCCGCATACCGCACCATGGGGCAGGAATAAAAAGGTGCCTACCGATCCTGCCACACCGGGGACCAGTTCCCGACCTCCATCGTCCTCCCTGATGGAGTAATTCAACACGCCGGCGCTGCTGCAACCTGAGCGCGCGGATTCCAATATGGCGCCGACCCACGCTGACTCCCAGGCCTCGGAGGAGGACGCTTCTGCACAGCAGCACTCGGGGGGCTCTCCGGAACCTACCTCAAGGGACTGGAGACGCATCTTCTCCTCGCTCCCCACCAAGGATGATTTCAGTTTGTTGGTGGCCGTAGTAAAGCAGACGGTCAGGACGGAAGTCACGGCCTTGCGTGCCGACATGGGGCGCATGGACACGAGGCTCACCACCACGGAGACCAGGCTGAGGGACATTGAACACCGAGTTACTGCTCTTGACCGGTCCCTCCCCGCCAAGGTAGCTGACTTATTTTATCACTTAGAGGATGTTGATAACCGCGGCCGCCGGTCCAACATACGGGTGTGGGGCCTGCCGGAGGGGGAGCGCCCTGAGGACCTCTGTACGGATAGACTTTTCTCAATGATTCTGAGGAAACCTGCTGCTTCGGGTGGTCAGCCCATGAAATTCGACCGTGCACATAGGGCGCTTCGCCCCGGAGGGGGCCCGGGTGATCCCCCCCGGGACATCATTTGCTGTCTGCACAGCTTCTCCCTGAAGGATGCAATCATGCAGAAGGCACGTGCCCGCAGGCTCTGGGACTTTGAGGGTCCCCAAGTGTCCCTCTTCCAAGACCTCTCTCGCTACACCCTACAGGCCAGAAGGGCTCTACGACCCATCACTGCTGTTCTCCAGGAGCACAAAATCGCTTACAGATGGTGCCACCCGTTTGCCCTGATAGCGCGCAGAGGTGACATCACGGCCACGGTTCGTATGCCCGCAGACGTGGGGCCTTTCCTGCGACACCTGCAACTACCAGAGGTGGCCTTCGACGATTGGCTCGACTGGATCCCTGTACCGCGACCGCACAGACCTAGGCCTTCGCGGATCAGAGATGGCCGCCCTCGCTCTCCACGTGAAGCTGCGCAAGAGGACGCCCGAGTTTGATCTCCCCGGTGCACGGCTCCCTCCGTGAACTGACGTTTTCTCTGCGTTTCTTTCCAAAGGACATTTCATACGCCAGCGCGCTCCTGGCTCACGTGAGACACCTGTTTTTGTTTTCTTTCTTACTCAGGCCTGGTGGCCCTATGTCACATAACACATCGCATTTGCTCGTTTAGCCAGGAGATTTTTTTTTGGTTTTTTTTTTGTTTTTTTTCCTTCCTACTCCCTCCCCGCTCGCTTCTCCTCCGACCTAGGTCAGGTCCGCATGTGGGATTGCGCTGTCTATTTGCCTGGATGCAGCCTTTGGCTGCCTCGGTTCCCTGTTTGACCACTAGGTGGTACACGATGTGCCTCTCCCGCTGCTGGGGAGCTTAGTGTTTTTATGATTTGGTGCATCCCCCCCCCTTTTTTTTTTTTTTTTTTTTTTTTTCCTCACGATGCGTCTGGGTGCTCTCTACACCATTCACGGGGGTTCATTTAATTTGTTGTCGCATTATTTTCTTTCAGTGTTATATGCCATGGTGTGGTTTGTTTACGCCTATCTACATGCGACTTTATTTTGGTGCTGTCAGTCTGCCTTGTTTTGCTTGGGCGGGTGACGACTCTGGCCTAGCCAATATACAGTTGTCCCCTGTGCACCGGCCCATTCAACTGCCCACTGCTCCAGTACTCTGAAATCGCCCGGTGGGCTCTACGGCCACTCCGTGGGCCTCTCCTACACCTACACCCAAACCCCTTTTTTTTTTTTTTTTTTTTTTTTTTGTCATACTCACGTTGCTCTCTCATTTATACATTACACTTAACGTGTTTATTAATTAGATTTTTTGACGGTTGTTATTTACTTCTGGTTTTGTACTTACCGTTCGGAGGTCTGCATACCCCACTGTCATGTGCTTCCCCTGGTCATATAGGTGTTCTCACCTATGTTTCGCCCTTTCAGGGCCGACCTTCCCTGGCTCTTCGGGGTCAGCGTCCATGGTTAGGGGTCGCTGTTGCGACCGCTTGGCTCACTCTTCGATGCTTAGGCTCTTCCACAGCCATTGTAACCCCCCTGTATTGTGCATTGTGGTATTTTGTTTTATTATGTTTGTGTCTCCCTCCTGGCGGGTGGCATGCGTGGTGAACTCATGGGGCTCACTCTCCACCTCCACAATGGCCGCTTTAGCAACAAAATTCACATCCCTCAACGTCCGGGGTCTTAATAAACCACAACAACGATCTAAGCTATTATATTTGCTTCACACCTTCCACACGAAAATTGCTTTCATACAGGAACCCTACTTTTTACAAGCCAAACAGCCCTCCTTAACTAATAAATACTTACAATCCGCGTTTTACGCCAGTTCACCGAATTCTAAAACAAAAGGAGTGGCCATCCTTGTTCATAAAGACATCCCTTTGCGGCCGCTGGAGGTTTGGAGGGACCCTGAGGGTCGTTATGTTTTCCTTAAATGCTACATTGATGTCCAAAAGTTAACCCTAGCCAATGTCTATGCCCCGAATAAATCACAGGCTTTGTTCTTCAAATATGTTCTTGGTCAGCTGGCAGATTTTCAGGAAGGCTTGAGGTTGCTGGGTGGGGATTTTAACATGGCCTTTAACCCTCTTCTTGACTGTTCGGCCAGGGTCTCTCACATGTCATTTGCCCATATTAATGCAATCAAGAGACGCCTCTTACTCAACCAGTTAACTGATGTTTGGCGTGCTCAACACCCGTCAGACTTGGACTATACATATTACTCACCAACGCATGATAGGTACACCAGAATAGACTACTTTTTTCTATCCCACTACCACTTGTGTTCTCTCATCTCCTCGGTGATCGGCACGGCGACCATCAGCGACCACGCCCCAATACATGTTTCTATAGACATCGCATCCCTGACCCCCCGGGCTTGGTCCTGGAGACTAAATGAGAATTTACTTGATAACCCCCACAATGTGACCACTCTCACGGAACACCTGCGACATTTCTTTAACGAAAATGTTTCCCCTGAGGTCGACTTCCCGACCACTTGGGAGGCACACAAATCTGTCATTCGCGGATATTTAATTAAAATGGGGGCGGAGAAGAAAAGATTGAATAGGGCCAGGATTCTCTCACTCACCCAGCAAATAGCCCGATTAGATGCCCAACATAAAGCAACACACTCCCCCGATGCCCTCGCACACTTACAAGCCCTTCGCACCTCATTGGCGTCTCTTTTAAATGACAAAGTCAGGCGCAACTTTTTACTGATGAAAAGTCACTTCTACGAATTAGGCAATAAGCCGGGCAAATTGCTGGTTTAGGACTAAAAGATCCACAACCTTTATCCCCAGAATCCGAGACACCAAGGGCACACTAGACCATAGCTCCGACAAAATTGCTGAAGCCTTTTTCCACTACTACCACTCCTTATATAATCTCCCTCCCCCGGAGGCTTCCTCGCCATCGGCGGCTATGTCTATAGAAGCTTATTTACTGAAATTCCTCAAGAAACGTATCTAGGCGGACGCTAAGTCCTATCGAAGCCTGGACGCCCCAATTCAACTTGCAGATTGAGATTGAGTTGGCCCTCAAGGCCTTACCGCCAGGCAAATGCCCGGGTCCCGACGGTCTGACACCCCTATATTAAAAAAAACTACTCCCCGTCCTGGGCCCACACTTGCTGGCCCTGTTTAAGTCTCCAGCGGATGGGTCTCCCCTTCACCCTCACACCAACTCTGCATACATTACAGTGATACCGAAACCCAATAAAGATAGCTGTGGGAGCTATCGGCCGATCTCCTTGATCAACACTGATCTCAAGATCCTTGCAAAAATCTTAGCACTCAGATTACAACCACTGGAATTGGTAACGTTTTTCTCAACCTTGTCACTTCTCTATATACACGTCCCTCGGCTAAGATTAAAGTTAATGGGATCTTTTCCAATTCGGTACTGATTTCTAATGGCACCAGGCAGGGCTGCCCTCTCTCTCCCATACTCTTCATTCTTTCACTGGTGCTCAGGCACCCCACTATCTCCCCGACCCTTAGGGTTATCTCCCGGATGTATTCCAAAGGCGCTCTGTCCTCTTATCCTGGCCCTTTATTCCCAATCTCGGGCAATCCAGAGTTTACCCCTGGGGTGCATAGCCCTATTGTCAAATCTCTGCTTCCGGCTGGGACTAGAGTACTACGGATGACACACGTGTTGGCTAGCGGGGACGTTAGGCCTCTGACAGACCTGTCACACACTCAGAACCCCTCGGCACTTATAACCTTCTTTTACCGTCAGCTGCGACACTTCCTATCCAAACGCGTCGCTAACCCTCTTTTCCACAGACCGCTCACGGCTCTCGAGCAGTTATGCGATGCCGGTTCGGAGCCGGCCCATCTCCTATCCAGACTGTATGCAATAGTAGTTTCGTCACGCCTTCCTGATAAGCCATATTACTACAAACTATGGGAACACGATTTGGGCATGTCTTTCTCGTTGGAAGATTGGGACTCCATGGTTCTTTTGGCACACGAAGGTTCCATCTCAAGTAAAACGCAGGAAACTGCTTTCAAACTCTTGTCTAGATGGTACAAGCTAGATTTGCATCGCTTCATCCCCCAAATCTCCCCCCTGTGATGTGGTTTAGATCGAGGCACGTAACTTAACATCTGGTGGGACTTCCCTGTCCTTTTTGGGGAAAGATAGAGGAGGTCATTAGGGAGATCATAGACCCGGAGGTCCGTCTTACCCCTGAACTGATCCTGCTACATCACACCCCAACATCCTTTGGATCATACAAATGTACACTCACCTTTCATTTAATCAATGCGGCTAGAACCACTATCCCCAGATTTTGGAGATCTGACAAACCTCTCCCTATCGAAGCTTGGCTGAAACAGGTTATGTACATATGCAATATGGAAGATTTAATTTCGACCACCAACGGTCGGGGTTATAAAAATCATCTTAAATGGCTACCGTGGCACTAATTCCTCTCATCCCCTAGGTTCACAGCCATCTTTCGGTTCCAATCCCCACCCCCCCTCTTAACTCTCATGCTCGGCCCCTACGTACATCCTGCCTCCGAGCCTGTATGATTCTGTCCTGCCCGGACTCACCATATCCACTTCCGGCCCATATCGTTCCTCTTCCATGCTGCCTAGTCAGCTTCTACCATGCCACCTTTTGTACCGCCGTGTCGCCCCATTTTTTCCTCTCCCCTTTCTTTGTATTCCTCCCCTTGTTCATTGTATCCAAGACATATTTGGTACCCTCATTTCTTCGCTATGTTGTAAAACTTTACAGTGGTACTTATATTTACAGTGGTCAATATCACTCTGATTTACACAAATACGTGGGGGTTATTTCATGGATACAGGGTATTGTTTTGTTCTACAGTGTTACTCTCGGTTGTTCAGCTCATTTTGTCACTTCCATCCGAGCAATACCAAACGTCGATATGTAACTATTGTTATGCTACAGTATGTCTCCTCTTCTAGTGCATTTATCTCAACATCTGGATGTACTGTACTTTGAAATTTCTTTGACACATATTTGTATGTATATTGATGTACTGTTGTGATTTTACCTCGCTGCTCTATTATAAATAAAAGTGACTTGACTATAAAAACTTTTGAAAGCTCATGCTACTTTTGAAATAAACAATGCCAATTTAAAAGCGATCAAGGCTTCAAAACGTCTAGACTGTGTCTGGGACTGGAATAAAGAAAAAATTATAGAAAAATGGAAAAGAATGCTAGGAGTAGATATAGACCAAGCAGAATGGAACAAAGCTCTTAACAAAGTCAATAAGGCTACAAGAGATTTATCTCACTTAGAAACCCAATACAAACTTTGCAATAACTGCTAATGCAAATAATAATAATAATAATAATAATGCTAACACCAATCACACATCCATCCTCGACAATCTAGAATATGTTGGAGATGCAATCAAACAGAGGGAATTATCTACACATTGTAGTAAAATCAAGAAAATATGGGAGATCGCTTTTGTCTTGATAAAACAGATCACAAAAATAGAGATCCTGCCTCAGTCTTGTTACATCAGGGATTTCTCCCTCTTGATCCAACACAAAAAACTTTTATGATACACTGCTTATTAGCCGAGAAAAAGTTAATTGCCAAACAATGGAAACAAGATCTGGCTATTCCTCCACAAAAACTAGAATTACAACTAAAATATCATATATATATATAAAAAATAGACAGATGTGGGAGAAAATATGGAGAAAATATATATCTTATATAAAAATTATAGAAAAAGAGAAGGAAAAAATGTAAAAATCTTTCTCTTCTACGATCCTGCTCCTTCCCTGCGATTCCCTCAACTTTTATTGACACATATTTGTTTTATGTTATTTTTGTCTTATGTTATTTTTGTATATTTATATTTGAAAATGTATTAAAGATTATTTAAAAAAATAAAATAAAAATATTGGCCAATATTAGACCCAATATCATTTTTAAAAAGGCAATACAAATCTATTACCCAAGGTACCAAAAAAGGTCCCCACTCACTTTCTCAGTGAAAAAAAAACAAAAAGGCTTCTTTAACAAGTGTGTCTTTTGTAAAATATGTAGGGGACAACCTAGGAGCTCTCTTAGCTTTGTCAGTAGGGTTTCTATTTTGCATTTCATCAATGTTTTTTTTTCCTCTCTGTCAGCCGGTGGAGGTTTGTGCAGGAGTGCGGGCAGCAGCGGAGGTTGTCTGCGCGCATCGCACAGACAACCTCCGCTGCTGCTGCCCGCACTCCATCATAGAAGCCCCAGCGGAGGTTGTCTGCGCGCATCGCACAGACCTCCACCGGCTGACAGAGAGGAGGATCCAGGTCCCCTGCAGCGCTGCGGGGGATCAGGATCTTAGTCTTGTAGTCAGACCTCTATTTGACGTCTGATTAGAAGACGACCTCAAATATAAGACGATGGTTAGTTTACAGAGCATTTTTTTCAGAAAAAACCTTGTCTCATAATCGAGCAAATACCAGTATCATTAGCTGAATCATTATCATTAGCTGAAAACAAATCATTAGCTGAAAATTTAGGATGAGAAATTTAGTAAAAACTAGCAAAAATTTGAAACAAAACCAAATTTTTTATATATTTTCCCTCTGAATCCTCACAAAATTAGGTAAAGTGACGGAAAATCCCCTCCAAGTTTATCAATTCAGGTTTCCTGATTTCAGAAATACCGAATTTAGATAGAATTTCCAAACTTTCCCAGCACTTATAGGAAAGTTTGGAAATTCTAAATTCGGTATTTCTGAACATACTATAATAACATACTATGATAACATACTATAATAACATAACATACATTATTCGTAGAATTTTTACATTAGGTATGATGGGATTGCAACTCTAATGTTAAACAAAAATACCCACAAAAGTATATATTTCTGTTAAGGAGACAACCCAGACTATCGTATCAGTTGTCAAAGGTGGCCGCAGAAATTATTTCCTATGGTTTTTTCATCAACACGCATGCGTTGCTTAGATTTTTTTGCGCAGAGTATGTGTTACGGCAAAGAAACCCAGCCAAAATGGTTTAGCTGCACCTCCTGATTACGGAAACACCCCACATCCTTTTTTTTCTTTCTAGAGGGCCATATCCATCCCTTACATATAGTACCCTATAGGGTAGTATTTTTTATACTTATGGTTTAACGGGTTTGGGGGTTGTGAACAGGGGCAGGAGGGTTATACTTTTTATGGTAAATCAATGTTTATTAAGGTTTTACAGTTTTGTGGGAGGAGGCAGGGGGAAGGATACAGAAAATCAAAAGAATCAAGGGGGGGGAGGGAGCAGGTACAATTGACATTGTGCAAAGTACAGATATCACGTCGACAGAACATGAGTACAAAGGAAAATGGTCACAGCATTTAAATATAGCGGATCAAACGACACGGCAGGAACAGAACGCTCCAGAGCAATAGGACACATGGTTACAAATACTCCCTCTCCGCAAAGACAGAGCACGTGAAAAAGGGAGTGCGCAGGCACTCCGGCATTCGTCACCCACAAGGGGGGGGAGCCGAGGCGTCGCGCCTACGAGCCAGGAGGAGCAGGGGCGCCGGCGCCGGAGAGCAAGGGGCAACCACGTGCGCTGAGGCAGACTTCGAAACCAGGCAGGCGGGTACAACTGACGCGGGGACTGCATGCCATGTATGCTCGGTGCAGGGATGCGCTAGGGTTGGATGACGGGGGAGCGAGGCAAGAAAACGTCAACACCCCCTGTGCAACCCTGAGTGAGCTCAGCGAGATAACCCGCACGAACACCCCCAGCACCCGGCCATGGTGGCATAGCCGTGGACCTGCAGGGAAGGAGGGCAGGGCAAGGATACGATAGGGAGGGGAAGAAGGGAAAGGCGAAAACAGAGAAAAAAAAAAAAAAAAAGGGGGGGCTCGGCAGTGAGCAAAGTGACCACGTTTCCACCCCCCGGAGGGAGGCAAGGCAACTCGGAGGCCGCAGCTCAGGAGGGCACGCCGTCGAGCAATGGCCGAATTTGGGGGCTAGCGAGCAGCTGGAACCAGTGAAACCAGATGCGATGATGTTTTTCAGAAAGTTCAGTGGCAGAGTAAATCAATTCCTCAAGAACTCGAGTCCGCTCCACCCGTTGGATCCACTCCCGAATCATAGGGGGGAAGAATCACCCCAATGCAAGGGGATAAGGGCTTTCGCAGCTGTCAGAAGGTAGCGGACCACCGAATTCTTGTACCATGAAATCGGGTAGGGCATGTGGAGAAGGAGAAGGAATTCCGGCGAAAAGGGAATGTCCCTGTCGGTGAGGGAACGAACATGAGAGTGAATGGCCGACCAATAGGGAGCTATGCTGGGACAGGACCACCACAGATGAAGCAAGACGCACCACACCGCCAACACTCATCCCTCCTATCGGGACAGAACCGGGCTGTGGTCGACGGGGGCCTATACCACAGGGCCATCAGCTTGTAGGACATCTCCCGGTCCCTGTTATTAAGGGAGCAACGGTGAGTGAGCACGCAAATCTTTTCCCACTGCTGCTCGGTGAGAGTGAGCTGCAGTGAGGCCTCCCACTTGCCCTCATGAGGTGGGGGGGAGGGAAAAACAGCCGAGAGGAGGAGGCCATAGAGGAGCGATACGCCATGAGGTGGGGGCGAGGTCTGGGTGCACAGCGCCTCAAACCGGGTGAGGTCCCTAAGGACCTGGTGTCGACGGCCCAGGGAACGAAAGAAATTGCCCAGCTGGGCATAGCGGAAGCGCGCGAGGGCCTCCAAGGGCTGTAGACCTGTCGGGGAGAGGTACGCACGGATGCCCAGCGTCCCCCCGGCGGCCACCTCAGGGAAGACATCACCTCCCATGCCTGGAGGAAAATCGGGATTGTCGCGTATCGGAGTAAGAGGAGACGGGAGGGATGAGACTGAGGTACCCCGCAGCACCGAATGCCAAACACCGAGCGTCGCCCGTATGAAGGGGTGAGGTGCCGCCCGCTGGCGGGCGCACTGTGCCTCCAGCCAGGGTAAATAACTAATCGATGAGCCCAGCATGCCGCTCTCCACCTCCAGCCACCGCTTCCCACCAGAACCACAGGCCCACTCCACTATCCGCAAGAGATGGCATGCCCGGTAGTACGTACGCAGACACGGCAAAGCCAAGCCACCCCTCGACTTGGGCAGGATCAAGACATTATATCGAATGCGGGGGGAGCGGGGGCCCCATATAAAACGGAGAAAGGCAGAGCGGACAGAAGCGAAGAAGGAGGGGGGAATGTGTATGGGTACAGTCTGGAACAAGTAGAGGAGTCTGGACATCACATTCATTTTAATAGTGTTGACCCTACCCAGCCATGTGACGGTGAGCCGGGACCATCTGCGGAAGTCAGACTGTATAGCGGAAAGGAGCGGCAGGAAGTTGTTGGCGTACAGCCGGGAGTGATCGGGGGATATCCACACTCCTAGGTATTTCAATTTAGCATCACACCATGCGAAGGGGAAAGCCGCGCGCAAGGAGGAACTGACAGCATCTGGCACATTAACACCCAGGAGCTCAGATTTAGACATGTTAACTTTGAAATTGGAAAGGTCACTGTATGTCGCGAGCTCTCGCAGGACAGAGGGCAGGGAGACGCGGGGCTGGGCCAACGTGAAGAGGAGGTCATCTGCATACCCCAAGACCTTATGGTGGGACCGCCCCACCTGGAGTCCCGAGATGTCCGGGTTCTGGCGTATCGCCTGCAAGAGGGGTTCCAATGATAAAACAAACAGCATCGGTGAGAGGGGGCAACCCTGTCGGGTCCCGTTACGGATCGGGAAGGGATCGGAAAGGATGCCGTTGATGCGAAGCCGCGCAGAGGGGGCAGAGTAGAGAGACTGTATCCAGGTCAGGAAGCCCGCACCAAAGCCCATGTGACGGAGGGTGGCCAGCATGTACGACCAATCTACCCTGTCGAAAGCCTTCTCGGCGTCGGTGGAAAGGAAGATGGACGAGGCGGCAGAGGACCGTGCATAGTGAAGTAGATTAAGAGCGCGGATGGTCCCATCTCTAGCCTCGCGACCTGGGATAAAGCCAGACTGGTCGGGGTGGACGAGGGAAGGTAGGAGGGGCTTCAGCCGGTTCGCTAAAATTTTTGCAAAGAGCTTAAGGTCCACATTGAGGAGGGAAATAGGGCGGTAACTACCGCAGCAGGCGGGATCCTTGCCTTAGGGATAAGGGAGATGGTCGCCGCCAGAGTATGGGGGTGTACCTGCCCCCCTCCCAAGATGGAATTAAAAGCCTCCACGAACCGAGGGCCCAACAGGTCACGAAAGCGCGAGTAATATCTCAGAGGGAAACCGTCCGGCCCCGGGCACTTCCCGGATTGGGAGGACTTGATAGCTAAAGTGAATTCCGGGAGAGAGATGGGGGCTTCCAACGCGGCCGCCACGTCCGGAGTCAATTTGGTGTGAACTGTGCGGGCGAGGTAGTCCCGGAGGGAGACGCACGACCGCGAGAAGGGAGATTGTAGAGGCCAGTGAAATAATCAAGAAAGCAACGGGTGATGTCGGAGTGAAGAGATTGCAGATGGCCATCCGCGGACCGAACCTTAGGGATATAAGTGAGTGGGCGCGCGCGGCGAAGGGCCCTGGCCAGATATTTGCCGGGTTTGTCGCCGTGTTCATGGAAGAGGGCCCGAAAACGCTGGTATGCCCTATGGTGTTTGCGGTTTAAAAGGACAGCCAACTGGCCCCGAAGCAGCGTAAGGCGCTGTAGGAGCTCCCCAGATGCGGTGGACTTGTGGGCCCGTTCCGCTACTGCTATCTGCTCACAGAGTGAGGCAAGCTCCCTGCCCTCAGCCTTTTTTCGCTGGGAACAGAGGCGAATTAGAAGTCCCCGGAGCACGCTTTTGTGCGCTTCCCAGACCGTGAGGTGGGGCGTATCCGCAACCAGGTTTTCGGCAAAATAAAGGGAAATGGCCGACGTTAGTTCGTCACATATCGCAGCATCAGAGAGGAGGGAGTCATTCAGGCGCCACGTCCTCTCCGAGGGGCGGAGAAGGGGAGAGTCCAAGGTCATGATTACAGGGGCGTGGTCCGACCACGTTGTCAGGCCAATGCTGGCGCGGCGCAGTAGAGCGGAGTGCTGGTAAGGGAGAAAGAAGTAGTCGATTCGGGAGTAGGAGCCATGGGGTGTGGAGAAGAAAGTAAAGTCCCTCGTACTAGGGTGGAGGGCCCTCCAACAATCAACGAGGCGATGGTGGGAGAGAAGGGAATTAATTTTGCGCGGGACATGCGACGAAGACCGAGCGAGGCCGGTGGAGACGTCAAGGGCCGGGTGAAGAGCCACGTTAAAGTCCCCTCCGAGCACTAGGACACCCTCACTAAAATCTCGCAAGCGCGACAGGTAGGTCTTCAGGGCCACATGCTGGCCTCGATTAGGGAGGTACAAGTTAGCGAAAGTGTAAAGTTGATTGGCGACGTGCCCTTTGAGAAAAACAAAGCGGCCCTCCTGAAACAGAACCGATCTGGAGATGAGGATGGCGACACCCTTTGTTCTGGCACCCGTGGTATTGCCAAAGGCCCCCCTCGGTTAGTAACGATCGGCCAGCCTAGGAGCTCGACCCTCCTGAAAGTGCGTCTCCTGGATGAACGCAACGTCAATTTTCTCCCTCCGGAGATCGCGGAGCAAGTGGGACCTTTTCTCAGGAATGTTAAGGCCTCGTGCATTAAGGGTCAGAAAGGCGAGCGGCCTCGTACCAGACATGGGGGGAGAAAAAAAAAAAAGGGGGGGGGAGAAGCAAGGATGGGACAGTTGGTGGAGGAAAGAAGGAGACGGACAAAAAGAAAACAGAGGGGGGGGAACGGTGGGGGAAAAACAAACACTCAGTACGTCAGTCGAAGCGGGAAAGGAAAAAACTGCCGTACGGGGGACCGGCAGAAGACCCACTCGAGAGCCAAAAAGGACGTACGGTGTGGGGTCGTGTAACCAGGCAACAAGAAAAAACGGTGCGGCAGAGCCGAACTACGGAGAACGGCGGTGAAAGAAAGAAGACGTCAACTAGTCTGGCCACCGCTGCCCGCGCGGAGCAGCAGCAGCAAACCCGCAACGACGGGGCACACTCATGAGAGGGGACAGCACCGGGGAGAGCACAGTGTGTGTGCAACGCAATGGTAGACACGGCAAGAGGGAAGCGTACGCCATGAGGACCCCGGTATCGGGGCGCAAAAGAGCGGGAGCGCTGAGGTGCAGAGCGCGTGCGTGCGCGGTAGCGTCCACCACCAGTGCAGGACCTAGTATACGACAATTAGAATAAGGCCATATCCCGGGGGGGATCAATACCAAGTAGAGCACCGGGGGGGGCACGTGGTCGTGCAACACATGGAATATAACACAGTATAACACAGAAACAGCAACCGATATAACCGCGGTTGCGCAGAGAACGCGCTTGGGGTGGAGAACAGGGCCCTGCATACAACAGAGCATATAACAGTACTGAAGAGCACGCAACATAGCATATAACATGGCATAAGAGCAAGGCGCATCGCCGCATAACACGTATACATTAACTCCTACAGCCGACAACAGGGCAGCAAAGCAAGGAGCGCGAAGGTCAATTGGGTAGGTGCGGTGAGTACAGTGTGTGCGCAACGCAATGGTAGACGAAGACGCGGCAAGAGGGAAGCGTATGCCATGAGGACCCCGGCATCTTGGCGCAAAAGAGCGGGAGCGTTGAGGTGCAGGGCGCGTGCGTGCGCGGTAGTGTCCGCCACCAGCGCAGGACCTAGTATACGACAGTGCAGTACGTAAAAGCAATGATGATAAGGCCATATCCCGGGAGGGACCAATACCAAATAGAGCATCGGGGGGGGGGCACGCGGTCGTGCAACACAGTTAATATAACACAGTATAACACATAAACAGCAACCGATATAACCGCGTTTGCGCAGAGAACGCGCTTGGGGTGGAGAACAGGGCCCTGCATACAACAGAGCATATAACATTGCGGAAGAGCACACAACATAGCAGATAACATGGCATAAGAGCTGTAGCATATACAAACATCGAGTTGAAGACTACGTCCCAGAGGGAAACGTTGAGCGTGGCGCATCGACGTATAGATCACCTTAACCCCTACAGCCGACAACAGGGTAGCAGAGCAAGGAGTGCGATGGTCAATTGTGCAGGTGCGGTGAGACTGAATGAGGCGCAGACGGAGCGACTCCAGTGGGCCGAGAAAAAAATTAAAAAAATTAAAAAAAGGGGACATGGGAACATGTGTGAATGTGTGCGCGTGTAGATCGGGCATGGCGAAGCCACCGCACAGTGCACACCCGTACATGGGGACAAAAAAAAAAAAAAGGAAAATACATAAATACATATATAAACATATGGAGACATATGGATATGGGCACTCGTGTGAATATGTGTGCGTGCAGACTGGGCAGGGCGAAGCCACAGCATAGTGTAGACCCCTACATGGGGACAGAGAGGATAGCAGGGCTAGCCTAGTACCCCAGGGATATACTGCAACCAACGCGCTGTGTGCAATCAGGTCGTAGAGATATGCACGGGATATGCAGATGTGGAAATGTATACAATGACAAAAAAAAATAAATACATATATAAACATATGGAGACATATGGACATGGGCACTCGCGTGCAGACTGGGCAGGGCGAAGCCACAGCATAGTGCAGACCCCTACATGGGGACAGAGAGGATAGTAGGGCTAGCCCAGTACCCCAGGGATATAGTGCAACCAACGCGCTGTGTGCAATCAGGCCGTAGAGATATGCACGGGATATGCAGATGTGGAAATGTATATAATGACAAAAAAAAAAAAAAAAAAAATGAAGAAATTTATGGGGTATATATGTATATAGTCGTGCGTGTAGTAGTGTGTGGAAAAACTAAACGAAACGTAGAACAACACGCAGTGACCCAAAGGTTTGTCACCTTTGGGTCACTGCGTGTTGTTCCACGTTCGTGGCAAAGGAAAAACATAAGTCCACAGGGTACAAAGATACCTCCAGGCCCAGGTATCAGGGGAAGAGCAGCGTCTCACGGTGGGCGGCGGAGTCCCGGGCAAATCTGTCACTCCTCAGCGTCCCTCAGACGGACGCGGAGTGGGGGCTCCGGTCCGCGAACCTCGCTCGGACGATCCGACGGGCGTCGGGAACGCGGGAAACGGCGAGGTCGGTGCGGAAGCGGAGGCCGGGAGGGCGCAGCAGTCGGGTCCAGGCCCGCTAGGGACCAGTCAGGAATGTGCAGATCAGGGAGTCGTAGGGCCGTTAGGACCTCAGGAAGCTCGTGGTAGTGGCGGAGGGCGATGGTGTCAGCGCCCTGGCGAATGAGTTGGGCGAAAGGGTGGCCCCAGCGGTACGAGATGCGCAGTCGTTGGAGTTCAGATGTCAGGGGGCGCAGGATTCTGCGGGTCTGCAGAGTGAGGTCCGAGAGATCGTGGTAGAAAGAGATCGGGTGATCTTGTAGGGACCACGTGCCGACCTCCCGGGCTCGCGCCATGACGGCTTCCTTCAGCGGGAAATCCGTGAAGTGGCAAATTATATCCCTGGGCGGACCAGTCAGGGTACCTCGGGGCCGGAGGGCCCGGTGCATTCTGTCAATCACCCCGGAGGCCTCAATCGGGCGGCCCATAAGATCAGAGAGCAGGCGAGTCAGGAGAGCGGGTAGGTCTTCAGAGGCTTCGGACTCGGGCACCCCCCTGATCCGGACGTTCTGCCTGCGGCCCCTATTCTCCACGTCCTGAAGGCGGCGTTGAAGGGCGCTGAGATAAAGAAGGTGGTGATCAGTGGTGTGTTGGGTTTGCTGAAGCGTGTGTTGTTGAGCCGCGGAGGATTCCTCCAGTGAGAGCACTCTGCGTTCCAGAGCCGTGAAATCGGCGCGTAACGTAGCCACTTCGTCCCTGACCACCTGTTTCAATTCCAGAATCAGAGTGGAAAAGTCCGACTTCCACGGAGCCGACGAAAATAGCTGCAGCACCTCTGGCATAGGAGAGTGTTGAGGGAGAGCCGGGACAGGCGGATCCTCGCCGTGGGAAGGTGAGCCAGTAGAGGAGCCGGCCTCGTGGTCATCCGAGGCCTGGGAGGCAAGGTCAGCCGGGATCCGGAAATATTCCCTTAGGGAAGATGAGGCCGGTTGAGATCGGTTCCCCGGAGTGGACGGATCCGAGCTGGGCTTTTTAGTGCGGCCCATCGTCGGGGTAGCGGATGATTGCTGTGATTAAAGGGCGAGCAGCGGCGGAGCAGAAGGTTCAAGCAGCCATCTTCTCCGGCAGCCGGTCACGCCCCGGGTTATACTTTTTAGATGTTGTGTTAGGGCAATGGGATATAAAGGTTTTTTCTTTGTTGTATTATTATTATCATTTATATATATATATATTTCTTTTTTTTAAATGCACTGTTATCAGTGCAGTATGTTTAGAGGTCCTCTTAGGGACAATGACATCACTTAGCTAACTTTTTAAATTTTTTATTATTATTTATTGTATTATTTTTCTCGTGATTTTTTTCTCGTGTTTTTCTGATTTTGTTCTCGTGTTTCAGCATGTGAGGAGAGTGAGAAACATGATTTCTCACTCTCCTCCCTGTGATCCCCCTGCACCGATCACACTGTGATCGCTATGCAAGTCCCCATAGACTTGCATAGAGACCACAGTGTCTGTGATCTGTGCCTCATCGGAGTGATCGGATATCCCACCAGGGTCTAGACCAGGGGAGGGCTGGCAGCCTAAGACCTGGGGGGGCAGTCTAGTCAAGTGGCCTGTTGCACCACTGAATCAGCCCACCATCAATGCCCATCTTTTCCTGATTTTCTAACACATATTGATGAAATGTGATTGGGAATACTTCAGTACACTAAAAAAAAGTCATCATACATGGGACGCCGCAATTTAGTGCCACTAATCCTTTTTAATAAAATATGCAGATTGAAATAGAGTAAATAACATGAAACCTTTACTTTTCCTGTCACTGATTTCAGGACCTAGAATGTTTTGTCCACTGAAGTGACTACAAATTCAAGAGGGCTTTTCTCTCAGGATAAGTAAAAATTACATAGTTCAATTTACAGAAACTAAAGTGCCAGGAAACAGATGACTAAATACACACACACACCAGCATGGCATAGGAACCCCTAAAAATCTGGGGGGGGGTAGCATTTTTCCCCATCAGAGACCCCCCCTTCATTCTCCCCATCAGACACCTCTTTCCTCACTATCCCCTACCCCACTTGCAAACAAGTACAATAATATATCACTTGAAACACTGGTAAAATAATATATGTTTAATACATTAAAAAACAGCTAATCTTTGTAACAAAAATATTTTTTTAAATATTGAAAAATTGTACCCTAGGCATCCCAGTGAATGGAGCAGCGGTACGAGCACCTGAAAAGGATGACGCTGAAAGCCAGGCAGACGGCCAGCAACAAGTCGAAAGCTACCTAATTGCGGGGCTAATGGAGGGGGACCGCAACAGCCTCCCCTCATCAGAGGGCACTGAAACTTCAGACTTCCAACAGGAGATGCAGTGGTGTATAGGTCTACTGGGGTCTCAACCGCCACAAGCACTCGTCGCCCAGGTACTCAGCGACGGCACCCAGCTTGGGATTACATAGATCAACAAAGAAAAAGAGCTGGTGCCCATGACGAACTGGAGCAGCACCCAAGCCCGTACCAAACCGCCCTAAGACGCCGTTTCGTGGTTTAATGACGGCGTGGATTGAATAGACCGTTATCTCCAGACTATTGAAAGACAGTGCGGTCTGCAGGGCGTGGAGGCAACCAACTGGGTGACCCTACTGATAAGCCAACTTTCGGGGCAGGGTTTTGCCGCCTACGAGGCCATCTCCGATGAGGAAAGTGCCGATTATGAACAAGTAAAATAACGCCTATGAGCCAGGTATGGCATCACCCCCGAGACTCATAGACAGAAGTTCCGGAGCCTCCAACGCCAAGACAGACAACCTTTCACCGAGTGGGCGCATTGCATGACCCGAGAGATCAACAGGTGTCAAGGCGCATCTGCCCCCGATGTCCTACAACTCCTCCTCCTGGAACAGTTTTATGATTTAAGTGCAGCATATTGGGTACGTGACCGGAGGCCCATCACCCTAGACCCAGGCAGCCATGCTAGCCGACCAGCATGTCGACACCCGAAGGCCCACCCCAATGGAACACTGACCGGTGGCCCGCTACGTGCCACCTCCACAACGCACGCCGCCGGCCCTACAGCACAGCATCCTGTCCCCCGGCCCGACTGCCAACCGCTAGCTTCCGGGACCATCGGTCATCTGGCGTCCGCTGCTACGGCTGCAACCAAGTCAGACACAAGAAGTCGGGTGCATATGCCCATACCGATCCGAGTGGTGGCCCACTGCCTTGAGTCTCCACAACTTCCCCCTTCCCACACTTGGCTCGAGGAGGACTTCGGGGGATTGCACAAGGCTGACCCGGTCTTGGCAGCCACCCCGGACAACCGCCTCCATCATGGACAGGCTGTGTGCCCCCTCTCAGGGGCTACGGGACAGCAGGGCTACCATCATATTGATACAACCCTAGATGGTGGCCCCTACCGAGCAGACCAGCCGCACCATTGCCGCACGAGCGGCTGGAGGGAGGGTGCATCCCCACTGCTCGGATACATTTGGATTGGGGAACCGGCATCTGTGAAGTGGTAGTCGGGGTCATGAAAGACCTGCCAAAGTCCTCCTAGGGAATGATTTGGGACACCTCACCACTATGTTCCAACCGGTTGCCAACCCCGAGCATTGTGCGGCTCTAACCCGCCAGCAGGCACGGAAGGCGGACAACATACTCGAGGACGAGACCCTGGTGAGTATGATTAACCACAACTTTTTCCCCGGATTATTCACTGACTACCCCTACCCTGCCCTGGGCCTCCCCCACTGACTTTGCCCAGGAGACCTTACGGGACTACAGCGACTGAACCGGGACTGACCCGGCCGGACAACGGGGAGACATAATTAAATGGGACCAGGGACTGTTATACCGGCTGACCGACAGTCAGGGGAAGACACGTGTACCCAAACGCCAGCTGGTTGTGCCGCAAAAATATTTAGGCAAGAGACCATGCGTATTCAACATGACATTCCCCTGGCAGGCCATTTGGGTAGGGATCAGTTAGGGGCGACACAACGGGAGCAGGTCCGGCAGGTATTGTCCAAACATTACCATGGTGCCAGGCGGCTTACCGGGTACTCGAGGCTGTAAGGGAAGGTATGCGGTCTGAGATACGGGAGCTCTAAGGGTGATTGAACCCTCTAACAGCCCCTGGGCTTTTGCGTAGACTATCACTCACTAAACGTCAGGACCACGACTGACGCGTACCCCATGTCCCAAGTGGACAAACTATTAGATTGCACTGCTCAGGGGAATTTTGTCACCACCCTTGACCTATGTAAGGGCTACTGGCAGATTCCGCTGGCCCCTGCTGCCGTACTGAAGTCGGCCTTCATCACCCCCTTCGGCTTATACCAGTTGAAGGTTATGCTGTTCCGGATGAATAACGCGCCATCAACTTTCCAGCGGATGATCGATCGGCTCCTCGATGGCCTCCAGGACTTTGCTTGCGCATATCTGGATGACATTGCAATATACAGCAATACCTGGACGAACACCTTGTTCACCTAGGGGGTGTACTAAACCGCATCAGGGCTGCGGGTCTAACCCTGAAGCTGGACAATAGGGGTTTCCGGGATTTCTGAAGTGTCTTATTTAGGCCACCGGATGCGCAGCGGGCGACAACAACCCGAACCTGTGAAGGAAGAGGCAGTCGCCAACTGGCCCCCCCCCTACCACCAAAACACAGGTACTAGCCTTTTTGGGCACAGCAGGTTATTACCGACGATTCGCCCTTGCCAAACCCCTGACGGACCTGACAAAAAAGAAATTACCCCGACAGGTCCTGTGGTCTCCTGAGTGCGAAGCAGCCTTCCAGCAGTTAAAAAGTGCCTTAACCTCCGTACCGGTACTAGCCGCTCCTGACCCGGCCAAATGATTTTCTGTTCACACAGATGCCTCCATGGGTCAGGGGGTTGTGAAGGCCCTGGGTTAATAAGTGCCGTTCGTAACAGTTATTACAACCATCCGGGGTTAAATAATGCCGTATCTATATCGATTCCTGTTTTGAATAATGTATTCCCTTTCTAAGTATGTGCTGTTTATTGCCTATGCCCCGTTTTCCTTCCTGTCCTATCCCATCAATGTATACGGATATGCCCTGCCCATAGACTTCGGCTCTCGTCGCCTGGACACCCCCCCCTGCACAGACTGAGGATCCATGGTCGCTGAGACCGCTAGCAAACTCCGTCCCGGGGAAACTCCGAACTGCTGCCGCTCGGGGTCCCTTCGACCGATCGTGCCGCTTTTTGGACCGGATATCCCCAGGACCCCGAGCTATCCATCGGCACCCGGGATCGCTGCCGAGATTGGCGGCTAAAGTCATACGAACATTGCGGGGCTCGTTGGCCTTAGTGTGGAACTGGACTGTCTGGGCAGGGCGGGAAGAAGTGCGCATGATTTATGGTCCTTTTCTCACTTAACCTGTAGATAAGCCTGTGTGTTTCCCCAATAAAGTGTGTTACTTCCCTGGAACATTAGTTCCGTCTAATGCTTCAGGGGCCCACTGGATCACTAATTGTCCTTTTCAGGACAATTACGGTACTGTACTCAGCTATGCCTCAGCGGGCTGCGGTGCCGTGAAGCTAAGGTCACCGGACCAGCGCATGAGCCCTGTTCCGACAGGAAGCATCGCAGAACCGACGGGCGTACCCAGTCAGGGTACAAGGCGTGCCCTTGACAACTATGATTTGATTTTTTCCACATATGATCCTGTGTTATACATTGCCTTGAGATTTGACAGTGACATATACCAGGAGCTGTAAATTCAAGCCTAAAGTACAATTTGTGCAATAAATTATTGCCACAAAATAAATTACTACCACAAAGTTTGACAAAGGGTGCTTGGTATAATTAGTGCATGGAAAGTGTTAAAATACCAGTATTTTAAATACCTTGGGGTGTCTAGTTTTCAAAAATATATGGTTTGATGGGGAAAATTGCATTGGCTGCCTTCAAATATGCCCCAAATAGCACATGGGGCAAAAGGCTACTTGTACTTTAATAAGTACAAGTAGCTTTTTGCCCCATGTGCTATTTGGCCCTATAACTTGCAAAAAAAAAAAATATAAAAACATTGGGTATTTCTAAACTCAGGATAAATAGTAGAATCTATTTAGCAGGTTTTTTCTTTAAGTTTTGTAGATACAATTATTTTCAAATACAAGTGAGAACATTTTTCATCATTTAGATTAGATGATATGATCAAAGATCTGAAGAAAGCCCTTTGTGTCCTGACAAAAACAACATACAACTTGTGGGTGTGGGTACACTAAATGAGATAAATATAACATTTTTTATTTTAGGATTTTTTCTTCCATCATCAAATATTTCATACATGCTTTATTTTATTAGAAAGCATTAACATCTTTAGCAATGTGTCCTAATCTTGATTTATTTAACTCTATCCCAGCAATGGCATCAATACAAAGAAAAGAAAATAATATAACAGTCACTTCATTTTTGGAGTCTGAAATAATGCCTTCAAACATAAAAAAGTGTAACAGTAAATAATGCATATTAATATGGAAAATAACACCAAAATTAATTTTAGTAACTGTTGTAGTAAATTAGTCTATGAATTAAAATTTATTTTACATATGCAACTTAATCACAAATTGTAAAAGTTAACATATACAAAGCAAGTGTTATATAGTTTTTTTCTTACATATCAAAAATCTATATGTATGCATAAACAATACACTCTAGATCTGATTTCTGATTATAGCTGCAAAAAGGTCAATAGAGAAAAGAAGTAAAACAGCTACAGGATTTGGGACTTTTTAAGCACCTATTAATGTCTCTGTCAGATGATCTACACTAAGCAGTACTCTGCTCTCAAGGGAACGACATGATTCTGGGCAAAGAGCATACAAATGACAAAAGCCACAAAGTATATGACTGTGTCTCAGAGCCGTTGAATCAAAATGCCTGTGAATTTTAGTTAGCCACAAGGTTTCAAAACCTTGGTAGAACAGGTAGCTAAAACACACC
The DNA here is from genome assembly GCF_027358695.1 of Spea bombifrons. Classification (NCBI taxonomy): domain Eukaryota; kingdom Metazoa; phylum Chordata; class Amphibia; order Anura; family Pelobatidae; genus Spea; species Spea bombifrons. The sequence goes on along the minus strand of NC_071089.1, from coordinate 42,766,785 downwards.
ACCAGCTGTGGTTCAACAACCCCTGTTCCTTAGCTAGCCAAAGGCACATTGCACTAGACACATTACCAATTAAATGCTTTTCTATCATCATTATTTGGTCAAAAAGGTATGTCTACCTCTATGATTTCAGTTAGAAAAAATAAGCAAAATTGTATGCCAAAGATGAATGCATATTATTATAGCAAAAAAAACATACTTTAGTCCACAATAATATTTCCGACCCTCCTATAAATTTATTTCCATAAAAAAAAAGATCTCAGATACACAAAAAGTGTTTGTGGATAAATATAGCTCATCATTTAGCAGTGAAACAGAGATTATACAGAAAATGTATGGCACGGTATTTACCCAATAAATCTTTAATCAGCAGATTAACCAATGTGATTTACAATAAAATAAAAATTTAAAGAAATGACAAATAAAGAAAACAATATTTTTTTAATTTCTAGTCTGCAAAAAAGTAGAAACCAGCTTTTTGGCACCACATTATTAAATAGCTGTTTGCTGAACAACAAATCTAATTCGGTTGCCTGTTGGCCCTGTAAAGCAAAGCAAGACTATTTCGTATGAGTTTGTGGAAAACAAGTGGAGACAAGTTAATCATTATTTTTTAGGGCTGCTTTTCCAGCCAGTATAATCAACAATATAAATTTGCCAAACAGTGACCTTTTTAAGCAGCCACCATAAAACTCCACCCATCTTTTAAAAAAATCCATTACATGGCTTCAAACTCATCAATTCTCTGCTTGGTGTTTCCTTGCCGGATCTGCCTTAGGGTCTTGTATTTGTCCCGGCCCACTCGCACATTCTCTGTGTGCAAAATATCGTTTTGTGTCTTCTTGGATTCATCTCGAGCCTGAGACAGCTCATTTGTCAAAGCCTGGTGGAGGAACAGGGAAAACAATTTGTGTTATGTCACACAATTCAATTCCAAAGTGGTGCATTAAATTGCTATCAAGATCACTACATTTTAAAGAAATAGTCTAGTCCCTAAGATTGTATTTCTATTTTTGAATGCATGGTGGAGTCCTTTTTGTGTAACCCCCCCCCCAGTTTCCCAGGGGCAGTCACAGTTCTTCGGTAGTTAGTACACTGTCCCGTTTTGTAGGCAGTGGGAGGGGGGCATTAGATGTTAGGGAGATCCTCTGTTCTTTCCTGACCATCCAAGGGAAGTGAAAAATCAATGGAGCTTCCACTTTGCCTAACTGTGATACTGTGCATAGCATTCCGACACCCCCAAACACAGATGTCATGATTTGGATACCTTGCAAAACATCATTGTTTTAAAGATTTCAATTTGCTGCATGAGAGTAAATGGTAAACTGCTTCTGGAAATGAATAAAAAGCATTGAGCTGCTAGACACCACAAGAAAGGAAGGCACATCTGGAGCAATTCAAGGACATTTTAATGTTGGCACTTTCCACCTTTCCTCTTACAGAACTGGTTTACATAGCCATACCCTAAATTCCACAATGACTCTTGCTATTGAATCTGAATGGGCTGGGTTTTGGGAAACTTCATATTTGTTTGCTGTACATACTTAATGCCATAACTCCCAAACACTCATATTTCAGCAAACTGTAAAGTATCAGAGTTTCCTTACCATGAGTTGCCTCTGAACACGCTCATTCTTCTCAGCTTCTGTAATACGTTGCTCTTCTTTGCGGTTGTCCAGAAAGTTCTCAGGAGTTAATTCTGCACTGTATTCCATTCCATCTCCATGTAGGTTTTCATATACATAATCTGTGACTGGTTCATAGACTGGAGGTGGTGGCAATGGTGGTGCACTCATTACCATATGCAATTCTTCCTTTGTTCGCACCAGATCAGTCTGAGCTTCCTGGGCCTGGGAACAAAAGTTAAAATTTGCACTAAATGAAAATGTTTTTAGTCAATAATGACTTTTGTGGCACATTACAGTGTGCCGGAAGTGCGAGCATGGATGCTACTGAAGGGGTTTCAACTTTGTTTACCTCCTATCCCACTGGGAGCAGGATGGTGGTGGCAGGAGGTTAAATTAGGTGATTGCCTACCTTTTATTAATCTGGGGTCCAGGGAACCTATTTTTTAAATGTGAATTATTGAATCACATCACCATCACATACAACCCATATTTTAGTACATTTTGGGAGTTATGAATCATGCAAGTTATAGATAGTTTTAATAATAGCTAAAAGCTGAAAGCGTTTTAATACCTCTTTAAACACCCTCTCCCTTGTCCAGCAGGTCCTTGTGTGCATCCGGCATGATCTGCATTTATAGCATGCTCAGCTAGTCTCTGGAACTTGAGCCAGGGTCAATCTGAGCCCTTGCTTGGCTTCTCTTGCATAATGGCTGCAACATCTTTTTTTCTTTCCTTAAAGTGACGGCAGATAATGACTCTTCAGCCCATCTAGTCTGCCCAATAGTCTAGTCTGAATACTTTCCTAAATCCCTGGCCTTATCCTATATCTAGCTTAGCCGTATGCCTATCCCATGCTCGCTTAAATATCTTCACTGTATTAACATCTACCACTTCTGCTGGAAGGCTATTCCATGCATCCACTGCCCTTTCAGTAAAGTAATAAAACTTTGCCCCTCTAGCAAGGAGGACTATGTCCTCTTGTTTTGGTAGTATTTCTCCTTTTAAATAAACGTTTTCACTTCTATCATATCCCCTCTTTCACGTCTTTCTTGCAGGCTGTATATATTAAGATCCTTTTAGTAGCCCTTCTGTAGTGCTCTGTACAAAGGTATGTATACTTCCCTCTTTCTAGTGCTAATACCTCTTCCTATACAACCAAGCATTCTGCTAGCATTTCCTGCTGCTCTATTGCATTGTCTACCTTTAAATCCTCTGAAATAATCACCACCCAAATCTCTTTCCTCACATGGTGAGGTTAGGACAGTATCAGATAATATATACTCCGCCCTTGGGTTTCTATGCCCCAGATCCATTACTTTGCAGTTATCCACATTAAATGTCAGTTGTCACAGCTCTGAGCATTTTAGTCAGTAGAACATAACAGTGATCACATTATTCTTCACGATATTCTTGTAAGAAACTTCTTTATTAATTCATGTAAACTATTTTTCATATTTAAGAAAAGCTATGATTGAGAAAAATTTGTTTTTTGTTTTTATTTACTTTTATTTTCCAACCTGCCCCCCAGTTATGCACATCTGCCCCCAGGCTTGCCACTCTGCCCCAGAAATGGCTTATACCCCCTATATTCCACTGTGTCTCATGATATGCCTTTTAACCCTCTAAATGACACTGTGCCTCATGATATGCCTTTTAACCCTCTATATGCCACTGTGCCCCATGATATGCCTTTTGACCCCCTATGTGCCACTCTGCCTCCAGAAATGCCTTATAGCCCTATATGCCACTCTGGCATTTAGGGGGTTAAAAGGAATATTATGGGGCAGAGTGGCATATAGAGGGTTACAAGGCATTTCTGAAGGCAGAGTAGCATTAAGGGTAAAAGTAAAACAGGAAATAAGGAATAAACAATTGGCATTATAAAAGCAAGGGGTCAGTAGTATCATTTATGGCATACAAAGATGCCAACAAAGCCTGCAAAAAGGAGATTAAAATAGCTAAACTAGAAAATGAGAAACTTATTGCCAAGGAAAGTAAAACCAATCCCAAGAAATTTATGTATGTGAATGGAAAAAAGTTAAAGGTAGAGAATGTTGGTACGTTATTATCTGAAACTGGAAATTTGGTTAGTGAGGACAGAGAGAAATCTTAAATGCTTTTTTTTCTTCCGTTTATACCAAGGAAGAACCAATGATGGAGCCCCTGCTGGCTAATTTTAAGGAACCGTTGCAGCAAACATGGGATTGGCTGACACAAGAAAAAGTGCTTAAGCACTTGAAAACTGTTAAGGTAGACAAGGCCCCTGGACCGGATGGTATACACCCAAGGGTACTGAAGGAGCTAAGCCTAATTCTGGCCCAACCATTATTACTAATCTAGGGATTCTTTCAGCTCGGGCATAGCTCCATTAGATTGGCGCAAGGCAGATGTTGTGCCCATATTTAAAAAGGGATCAAAATCTCAACCAGGCAATTACAGGCCAGTAAACTTAACATCGGTAGTGGGGAAATTATTTGAAGGGTTGCTAAAGGTATACATTCAAGATCATATCTTGATCCATAATCCAATTAGTAGAAGTCAACATGGATTTGTGAAAGACCGGTCTTGTCAAACCAACCTATTAGCATTCTATGAAGAAGTTAGTAAAAATATAGACCTAGGGTTGGTTGTAGATGTGATTTATCTGGACTTTGCCAAGGCGTTTGATACGGTTCCGCATAAAAGGCTACTCTATAAATTAACAGAAATAGGCTTAGGGGCAAATGTCTGTATGTGGATCAGAAATTGACTTAAAGATAGAATGCAGAGGGTTGTTATGAATGGATGTTTCTCAGCCTGTACGCAGGTATTAAGTGGAGTGCCTCAGGGGTCTGTCCTCGGTCCTCTTCTTTTTAATTTATTTATAAATGATCTCCCAAGCTGCATTGAGAGCCATGTCACAGTGTTTGCTGATGACACAAAATTAGGCCGGGTAATTCAGACTAATCTTGATGTTTCTTCATTGCAGGAAGATTTAGACAGAGTTGGGCACTGGGTGTGCAAGTGGCAGATGAGGTTCAATATAGAGAAATGCAAATTTATGCATTATGGTAAAAATAATAAAAATGCAACCTATTCTTTAAATGGAATATCCTTGGGGGAAACTACCAATGAGAAGGATTTAGGAATAACGGTTGACAACAGACTTGACAACAGTGTGCAATGCCAGCAAGCAGCTGCGAGGGCCAATAAGAGGTATTGATTCAAGGGAGGAGGATATCATCTTGCCTCTTTACAGGTCATTGGTAAGACCTCACCTTGAATATGCGGTACGATTCTGGGCACCGGTCCTCAAAAAGGACATTATGGAATTAGAAAAAGTGCAAAGGAGGGCTACGAAATTAATAAGGGGATTGGGAGATACTAGTTATGAAGAGAGACTAAAAAAGTTAAAATTATATACACTGGAAAAACGGCGTCTCAGAAGGGATATGATAACATTATACAAATATATGCAGGGCCAATATAAAGAGCTCTTCGGTGACCTGTTCATTAACAGAAATATACAAAGAACAAGAGGTCACCCTCTGAGACTGGAAGAGCGCAGGTTTCATAGACGACAAAGGAAGGGATTCTTCACAGTGAGGACAAGTAAGGTATGGAATTCACTTCCAAGGGAGGTAATGTTATCCAATACATTAGATACCTTCAAAAGGGGCCTCGATGTTTTCTTAGAAAGGCATGATATACAGGGATATAAATAGAATAACATTAATATTTTAGAGCTTCTTGATCCAAGGAGAAATCCGATTGCCTCTTGGAGTCAAGAAGGAATTTTTTTCCCCTGATGGCAGAATTCGAAGTAGCTTAATTAGGGGTTTTTTTTGCCTTCTTTTGGATCAAGAATAGGAAGGTTAGGTAGAAGGGTTGAACTTGATGGACTTTTCCATCAAGACTTAGGTCTTTTTTCAACCTTATGAACTATGTAACTATGTAAGGGGTTAAAAGGCATTTCATAGAGCACTCTGCCTACAGAAATGCCTTATGTCCCCCATTTAACACTCCCCCCTCAAAACTTACGGGTGCTTCTGACTCCCTAGTGTGTAGTCGGGGCAGCGGGTTGACGTCTACGCGATTCGCGTAGGCAACTTCCGCTGCAGCCGGAGAGAGGTGCAATTAGCAGCAGGGGTTGTCTGCGTTCATCGCGCATACACCCTCCAGCTGTCAGAGGTGCGGGGAACTCTCCTCTCTGACAGCCCCGATGCTAACCACACCTCCTTCCGGCTGCAGTGGAAGTTGCCTACGCGAATCGCGTAGACGTCTACCCGCTGCCCCGACTACACACCAGGGAGTCAGAAGCACCGGTAAGTTTTCTTTGTTTTTTTTGGGGGGGGGGGGTATTAAATGGGGGGCACAAGACAGGAGAATCCAGGTCCCCTGATTATAAGACGACCCTGATTATAAAACGATGGGCATTTTCTGAAAAAAAACCTTGTCTGATATGCGAGCAAATACGGTAGTACTATCTTGGAGGTCCATTTTTTATTCTTACTCCTTAAATCCCTAAAATTACCTTTTAGGACTCTCAATCTTCCTCTTACTATGTCATTGGTGCCAATGTGCACCAAGACAGATAGATACTCACCAGCCCCTCCCAATAATCTATCCACTCTGTCTGCAACATGCTGAACCCGGGCCTCCGGGAGACAGCAAACCATTTGGTTGATGTGATAAGAGCCACCGATTGTCCTTTCTGCTCTCTTAATTATAGAACCCCCACCACAACCTGTCTGGGATTCCATTCCTCCTGGAACACCTGTATACTGGATTAGCTGCTTTCCAGGCTGGAAAAGCAGCTCATCCAGTGTACAGGGGTTACAGTGTACAGGGGTTACTGCAAGATATAATTGTCCTTTGGGGCTCTATTAGAAAACATTATACAAAGTGTGTTTGCTTTGGACATACTGGATGAGCTCAGTTCAGAAGCACTTGCCATTGCAATGTGTTGCATGCAAATGGTAGACACTTACCCTTTTCTGCCACTCGCCCACCTCCTCCTCTTTGACTTTCCTTGCTTCTTCAAGGAGGGTAATTCTGGCTGTATATTCTTCCAACTCTGCAGCCTGATAAAAACAAATGCAGGTAATTAGTTTTGAAAACGGACAAGACTCAATTGTTTTGTATCAGTAGGAAACAAATAACTAAAGTATGGTTCTTAAATACGGTATAAAGATGTTTTGTAATTTAAATTATGTCTACTTACTTAATAAAGCTTAACTTGACTAACCAGACTCACCTGAGATTGTATACCCTATTGGACCCAGTAGCATACCTAGCAAGGGGTGGGGGGGGCGGTCCACACCAGGTGCCGCTTATCATGGGGGTGCCAACTTGCCGGCACCGAGCACCCCTCTAGAGACGGACAGTAATGCCCGGCGCTGGAGGAACAGGCTCGGTTGGGGAGATCAAGGCTTAAAATCGGCTTAAAATCACTCAAGGGAGCCGGAGGTCCCACCCCCGTCTGTGCCCTCTGAACCGGAAGAAGACGGAAGAAGACGGAAGAAGACAGAAGAAGAAGAAGAGCGAAGAGGAGGAAAAGGAGCTGACTGCTGAAAGGAGAAAAGAAACAGAGGAAAGGTAGGAAAGCATTCAGTTAAAGTGAGAAGGTGGGGTAGAAAGTACATTGGAATAAATAAACAGTGAGAATGAGTGAGAGAATGGATGAATTGTCTTAATGAGGGATATGCCTGGGCATGAAAGGAGTGTGATTGCTGTTAACAATCATATATATATATATTAATATTGTTATTTAATTTTTTTTGTCCTATTTTGGTGTTTTACTTACCTTAAATAAAAGTGTGAGATTTTTTTTTTTTATGGTGGGGGTCATATTCGGTTTCGGATGTCTGGCTCAATGTATAGTGATAGGGATTACGCTGTACCACCGTCAATGTCTGAATCTGTATATAATGATAGGTGTTATGCTGTACCACCGTCATTGTCTGCCTCAGTATATAGTGGTAGGTGTTATGCTGTACAACCGTCAATGTCTGCCTCAGTATATAGTGATAGGTGTTATGCTGTACCACTGTCAATGTCTGCCTCAGTATATAGTGATAGGTGTTATGCTGCACCACCGTCAATGTCTGCCTCAGTATATGATAACAGTAATGCTGTACCAGTGTCTGCTCCAGTATATAACAATAGAAGCTATGCAGTTTTAAAGTGTGTGTGTGGGGGGGTGCCACATACAGGATCCGCCCCAGGTGCCAAATACTCTAGGTACGCCTCTGATTGGACCTACCAAAGAATATGCATAGTAACTAAAATAATATGTTTGAAAGTACATGCAACTTAAAATTTTTAGAGATTCAGAAGGGGATTGTCCTTGCCTTAAAATCTGCAAAATGTTGTTAAGCCACCAACCGCAATATGAATATATATTAATAAAATAAGAAAATAATTAAATAAAAGCAGACTAAATAGGGGCCCCAAGATGGGAGAAAATGTCTTAAAACCCCTTTGGAAAAGCAAGCACCATTTCACTCCTAATCATCGTCCTGTGGGATAGATGAGGTACCAATTACATAAAAAAATTATGAAAATACCCCGAAGTTTGCTTGGATAGACCTCAAACCCCTCTAGCTGGGGGTATGTAATATTTTTAAATTTTAAATGATTCAGACATACCAAGCATAGAGAGATGGTGAGATGCAAAAAAATGGATTTTAAGACATCGTAATCCCCCATACCCCACTGAGAGGGCTGCAGACATAGGAATTTTATACATTTTAACCCACCACACCCCTGAATAACGGATGGGAAAGATGACAGGGACTATACCCCCTCAGCTTGTGTTCTGATACGTAAAACCATATAGTTCAAAGAGGGTGTTTTTATACAACTGTAAATCTGTGACCTACCAATTGCTCTCGACTCTTCATCTGGTCAGCAGCTTGCCGTTCCAAATCTTCCTTGGCACGTAGAGCAGCTATACGTTCAGCCTCTAGTCTCTCTGCTTCTAGTTGAGCCCTTCTTCTCTCCTCTTCCAGCTCTCTGGCTCTTTGGATCTGTTCTGACAATTCTGTAAGAGTACAATAGAGTTTACAAAAACATTCTGCAACTTTAGTCTAAGCTAAATGAAAACATAAAACTAAAAAGTAAAATTAAAGTAAGGGAACACTCCACTTGATTCTTGGGCTTGAAAGAATGAAATGAACCTTGTGGACCAGGAAGCATTTACTGTATTTCCCCATGTATAAGACGCACCTTTTTTAGAAAAATTTGGGGTCTAAAAATTGGTGTGCGTCTTATACAGTGGTGGTAGATTTTACTAAAAAGGGGACCTTGCTGCTTACCTGTTTTGCTCAGCGTCTCTTGATCCGTCACGGCGACACAGGAACCCAGTGGAGTCACGTGAATGCACATCGCATCACATGACTCCCCTCAGTTCCTGTTCCTGCTCGAGCAAGGCAGAGGGGAAGTCTGCGAGCGGCAGCAGATCTGCAGTTCAGGTAAGGTGGGGGAGTAAATGAATGTGTGTGTGTTAGCATGGATCAGTGTGTAGGGGCACAGGGAGGCTGAAAGTGATGTGCATATACTGGCTGCCTGAGCATGATAGGAGTGCGATTGCTAACAATTGGTAGCAGCTAACATTAATCACACTCATATCATGCCCAAGCAGACAGTACAATAACTTTATGTAATATATATTTTTTTTTATTTCGGCCCCCAAAGGTGCGTCTTATACAAGGGAGCGTCTTATACTTGGGGAAATACGCGGTACAGATAGTACTGCCTATATTCTTGTGATCTATAAGTACAAGCTTTGTTAACCTGGAAGGGATTGATTCTGATGTGTAATAGTGCAAATTCTGAAGGCAAAGGTTAATTCCATATCAATGCGATCTCTTCTAAACAATAAGTATTATCTTGAAAATATGGCACTTTTTGCAACATTTGAAAAGCAACTGTAAGGATAAAATCCCACAAAAGACTGTTTCAATGTTAAATGATAGTTATGAAGCATTGTTTCAATTACTTTCAAACAGCTCTTAAGCAAAAGATATGCATGTTCATTATATAACTTTTATTGAATCTCCTCTTTCTGGCTGATTAACCTGACTACTTAGCATCTTTGTAATTTGCTCAGAATACAGAAAATACAATGGGGTTTTATAGGACTACCCGGAGTGCCTATTGCATAATGAGTTTTACAACAGGTAGGTGAAATCCACTATTAAAATATCTTAAAATGCAGAACCATTTAAACATGTTAGCATGTTATATGGTAAGCATTGCTGATAAATGTAAAGATTTTCAAGTGCCACGTTAGCTTACTACCAGAGCCATGGGTTTTTTAAAGGGTGTTTGCTCTCAGTTACACTATATATGCAGGAGCAAATAAGAAGTGATATTGGGGGTGGGAAAATAAGATGCAATTTACACCTATAAAAGGCTTAAATAATTATAATTACCTCTTTCTGCCCTCTTTGTTTGCTCTTCATATTCATGCAACCTGAACATCAGTTCCTCCTTTTCCTTTATCATTTGTTCCTTCTCTTTCTCAACAGCTTCTCTTTTCTTCTTCTCATTTTCCAGCTGTTGCCTGCATAACAAAGAAAACACAGGTAACAATCAGCCAAATTTACTAGAAACCAAACTCCAAACAAAAAGCATTATGTTCCTTTAGACCTTCCCACTTAAAGAAACTGAATTATTTATCTGTAGAGATTAGTTACACCTCAAGTAAATGTCAACATTTATAACCAATATACACAATATTGATAGCTTCCTAACATCCAAGGGCCTTTAAAGAGACACACCATATTGCAGCACAATGGTGTAGTGTGATATGAATGTTTTTTACATGTGTCACAGGAAATTTGTCCAAATGAATGGACCTGATCCTCAGCAAAACTTTAAATAATTTAAATAAGACCCACAGCAGTAGTAAAGTGAAAATCATACTGTCCCAATTATAGGCCAGATTTTCCCCTTTAAATCTTTAAATTAGGAGTGCAACCGATCAGAGTTTAGATATTTACACTTGCTCTCTCTCACCTTCTTACCTAGTCCGCTGTGCTCCAGTCCACTTTTCCACAGCTCCGCTTGTTTTCTTGTCTCTTGTTCTTCGCTGTTCTTCATCCGCTTCTCCCTGGTATCCGTTCCGTTGAATATTGCAGACAGATTCATGGAGAAAGAGAAGTGTTTCTGTACCTCTTTTTCTCTGTGAATCCCACTGCATTATTCTGGCCTCTAGGACTACTTCCAGAAAAGGACGCAGACTTTATAAACATGAACTAGAGGGACACTCTAAACATAGGTGAAAAATGCATGTAATTTATTTTGGTAATTCACAGGTCCTCAAACAGTGGTTCTCTGGGCAAATACCTAGTTTGTTTAAACCCTGTAGGAACTGAAGACGTAATATCACATCCATGCAAAACCATTTCTTTCAAGGATTGCAGCAGATTCTCTGCCAGGGTAGTTCAGCAGTACTGGTTCCCTCTCAGCTCTCACGAGAATTCCTTTGCTACCTTCCACAATACTCATCTCTAGGGCTGCAACTAACGATTATTTTAATAATCGATTAGTTGGCCGATTATTTTTTCGATTAATCGGATACAAAAATGCAATTTTTTAAAATTTAAAATAATGTAATAAAAAACGTACAATTTACACTTTCATCTCTTTATTGCAATGGCCTCTCGCTATTCACCTTCTTATTTTACCGACATAATAATAAAAGCTACAAGAACCCAAACACAGTGTTTCTCAAACTAGGTTTTAATACAAAGACTATGAGAAAAAAAGCCTTGTTTATGTTTTCTTTTATTTACCAAACTGCCCCCAGTTATGCACATCTGACCCCCAGCTTGCCACTCTGCCCCCATATATGCTTTTACCTCTTATATGCCAGAGATTCCACTGTGCCCCCGATATGCCACTGTGCCCCCGATATGCCTTATACTCCTTATATGCCAGTGATATGCAACTGAGCCCCCTGATATACCTTTTTCCCCCAGATACGTTTTATGCCCCCCTGATATGCCTAATATCGATATGCCTTATACCCCCTATATGCCCGGAAATTCATAATACCGCCCATACACCACTATAACTCACTATAACTATAGCTCCTCCCCCTCCCATACACCACTCTGGCTCCTCCCTGCCCATACAACACTCTGGCTCCTCCCCCCTCCCATACATCACTTTGCCTCCTCCCCCTCCCATACTCCACTCTGCCTCCTCCCCCCTCCCATACACCACTTTGGCTCCTCCCCCTCCCATACACCACTTTGGCTCCTCCCTCCTCCCATACACCACTCTGGCTCCTCCCTCCTCCCATACACCACTTTGCCTCCTCCCCCCTCCCATACACCACTTTGCCTCCTCCCCCTCCCATACACCACTCTGCCTCCTCCCCCTCCCATACACCACTCTGCCTCCTCCCCCTCCCATACTCCACTCTGTCTCCTCCCCCCTCCCATACTCCACTCTGCCTCCTCCCCCCTCCCATACGCCACTCCTGTCAGCAACAGAGGTTCACAAGACACCAGGGAGCCGGGTAGAGAGGCAGAGTGGCGTATGGGAGGGGGAGGAGCCAAAGTGGTGTATGGGAGGGTGGCTCCCATACACCCCTCTGACTCCTCCCCCCTCCCATACATCGCTCTGCCTCTCTACCCGGCTCCGTTGCCGACAGGCACTTTCACTGCAGCTTTATAGAAGCCTCAGCGTAAGTGAAGGGCAGTAACGGAGGCTGTCTGTGCGATGCAGACCCCCACCGGCTGACAGAGAGGATGATCCTCTGCAGGAGACCTCGATTCTCTGTCAGCCGGTGGGGGTCTGCGTGATGCGCACAGACAGCCTCTGTCACTCACCTTCACTTATGTGCAGTGAAAGTGCCTGTCAGCATGGAGGTTCACAAAGCACCAGGGAGTCGGGAGAGAGGCAGAGTGATGTATGGGAGGGGGGAGGAGTCATAGGGGTGTATGGGAGGGGGGAGAGAGACGGAAGTGAGAGACCGGCCGACAGTGAGGGGAATTCCCTCCACCCTGACCCTGTTCCAGTGGCGAATATGCCAATCCTGGTGTTCTCTGGCAAATGCCAAATGTCCTGCACGGTGTTGGGCTGTAAGCACAACCCCCACCTGTGGATGTCGGGCCCTCATACCACCCTCATGGAGTCTGTTTCTGACCGTTTGAGTGGACACATGCACATTTGAGGCCTGCTGGAGGTCATTTTGCAGGGCTCTGGCAGTGCTCCTCCTGCTCCTCCTTGCACAAAGGCGGAGGTAGCGGTCCTGCTGCTGGGTTGTTGCCCTCCTATGGCCTCCTCCACGTCTCCTGATGTACTGGCCTGTCTCCTGGTAGCGCCTCCATGCTCTGGACACTATGCTGACAGACACAGCAAACCTTCTTGCCACAGCTCGCATTAATGTGCCATCCTGGATGAGCTGCACTACCTGAGCCACCTGTGTGGGTTGTAGACTCTGTCTCATGCTACCACTAGAGTGAAAGCATCGCCAGCATTCAAAAGTGACCAAAACATCAGCCAGGAAGCATAGGAACGGAGCAGTGGTCTGTGGTCACCACCTGCAGAACCACTCCTTTATTGGGAGTGTCTTGCTAATTGCCTATAATATCCACGTGCTGTCTGTTCCATTTGCACCACAGCATGTGAAATTGATTGTCCATCAGTGTTGCTTCCTGAGTGGACAGTGTGATTTCACAGATGTGTGATTGACTTCGAGTTACATTGTGTTGTTTAAGTGTTCCCTTTATTATTTTGAGCAGTGTATATATATATATATATATATATACATATATATAAAATACTTTAATAAATAATTTTTTATTATTTAATACTTCATTTTTTAATTTTCCAGTACATAGTGGCTATTTTTTAAATACTGTATTTGCTCGATTATAAGACGACCCTGATCATAAGACGACCCCCCCAAAATTTGAATATTAATTTATGAAAAAAAGAAAAAGCCTGCATATATGATTACCCTATCAGAAAAAAAGTTTTGCTAGTAAATATTAATTCACATGTAAACTATTTTTTCATATTTAATAATAACTATGAGAAAAATGCATTTTTTGTTTTTATTTCCTTTTATTTGCCAACCTGCCCCCAGTTATGCACAATTGCCCACCAGATATGCCTTATACCCCCTTATATGCTACTCTGCCCCCAGAAATGCCTTATACCCCCATATATGCCACTCTGCCTCCTATATTCCTTTTAACCCCCTATATGCCACACTGCCTCCCTGATATTCCTTTTAACCCCTATATGCCACTCTGCCTCCCTGATATTCCTTTTAAACCCTATATGCCACTCTGCCTCCCTGATATTCCTTTTAAACCCTATATGCCACTCTGCCTCCCTGATATTCCTTTTAACCCCCTATATGACACTCTGCCTCCCTGATATTCTTTTTAATCCCTATATGCTACTCTGCCTCCAGAAAGCCCCCCCCATATGCCACTCTTATCCCCCCCTGATTTACCAGTGCTTCTTTAGACTTCCCAGATTCCTTGATGTCTAATGGGGCAGCCGGCGGAGGACCTGAGCTGCTGCTGCTGGCACTTCCCCGGAGCTTCTATGAATGAGCACCGGAAGGTCATGTGATGTCATAGAAGCCCCAGAAATGGAGGTTGCAGACCTCCACCAGCTGCCGGAGAGGAGGATCCAGGTCCCCTGCAGTACGGCGGGGGATCTGAATCTTAGTCTTGTAGTCAGACCTCTATTTGAGGTCTGATTAGAAGACAACCTCGAATAAAAGACGGTGGTTATTCAAAAACCTTGTCTTACAATCAAGCAAATACGGTATATATATATGTATATATATATATCTGTATTTGCTCGATTGTAAGATGAGGCTTTTTCCAGAGCAAATGCTCTGAAAAATACCCCTCGTCTTATAATCGGGGTCGTCTTATAATCAGACCTCAACTAGGTCTGACTATGAGACTAAGATCCAGATCCCCCGCAGCGATGCAGGGGACCTGGATCACTCTGTCTCCCCCCCAATTACCGGTACTTCAGAGTCCCCGGTGCTTAGTCCGGGCAGCGTGTAGAGCTCTACGCAATTTGCGTAGAGCTCTACACGCTGCCCGGACTAAGCACCGGGCAGCGTGTAGAGCTCTAGGCGATTCGCTTACACAACTTCCGCTGCAGCCGGGAGGAGGTGCGGCGAGGGGTTGTCTGTGTCCATCACGCCGACCTTTCCCGGCTGTCAGAGATCAGAGTTCCCCGTGATCTCTGACAGCCGGGAAGGGTCTGCGCAATAGACGCAGACAACCCCCGCTGCTAAACGCACAACCTCCCGGCTGCAGCGGAAGTTGTCTACGCGAATCACGTAGAGCTCTACACGCTGCCCGGACTACGCACCGGGGACTCAAAAGCTCCGGTAAGTTTGGAGGAGGGAGGGGGAGGGAGTGTTAAATGGGGGCATAAGGCATTTCTGGAGGCAGAGTGCTCTGTGAAATGCCTTTTAACCCCCTTAATGTCATTCTGCCTCCAGAAATGCCTTTTAACCCTCTATACGCCACTCTGCCTCCTGAAATGCCTTATACCAACCAATATGCCACTCTGCCCCATATTATGCCTTTTAACCCCGTAAATGCCAGAGTGGCATATAGGGGTATAAGGCAATTCTGGAGGCAGAGTGGCACTCAGGGTGTCAAAAGGCATATCATGGGGCACAGTGGAATTTAGAGGGTTAAAAGGCATATCATGGGGCACAGTGGCATATAGGGGGCAGATGTGCATAACTGGTTGGGCAGGTTGAAAAAAAGGAAATAAAAACAAAATATTTTTCTCAATCATAGCTTTCATAGTTTACATGAATTAACATTTACTGGTAAAACTTTTTTCCTATAGGGTCGTCTTATAATCAAGCAAATACGGTATGTCCTTTGAAGAATCATATTTTTGTTTAGTAGATTAGTCCCATTCTCTGAATATCTTTTTAGTCATGCTGTTTTACATATAAATAATATGTTTTAGTTATTTATTAATCAAGAATCATGTGATGCTATGTTATCTTCTTTTTTGTATTTGTTATGGTCTAGCTGCTTTTCTGCTGCATTGCTGGAGGCTAATACAGCCTGGCTGGGTTGCCATGGCTACACTCCTGTCACTCAGCCCCTTTTGGCTATTTAAGCAGCTAAACTTCACTTCCTCCTTGCCCTTCTGTTGTTTCTGGCTGCAAGTGCTATCGCTGTGTTCCTGAATTCTTGTGCATGACCTGGTTTTCTCTGAAGTCCTTCCCGGCTCCTGATTCCTGGCTTGACCCTGACTTCGCTGATCTCCGTATTCCTGACCACGGCTTGTCTGAGTACTCGTCTTGGTTCCTGACCCCAGCTTGTCTTTTGGTATATGCTCTTGGATCACGATTTGGCTTTGTTCGCTATTGTTATTACAATAAAGGTGATTGCATTTTATGTTTCGTGTCTGTCTGGTTCCTGGCCCCTAAGAGTATTTTATGGTACTTTTTTGGAGCATCTGTTAGAAAAGAAAAACTTCCTGCTAGTAAAATAGAGCCAGAGCTCTTCTTGAGTGTTTGGAACACATAATCTCCCTTGGTGGAACCCATATCTAGTGATATGGAACACATGACATCACTTTCGGAAGTGCCCTTTAATGTATTTGTGGTGATTTCAGGACATGATTTATCGTACAATATATACGGGGGACTCTATCTGTATCTGTTTGATCGCCCTATGAACCTCCTGAAGAAGCTGGGACTTTGATTTTACCCAATGCAACATATTGAGGAAAAAAAAAGCATTCCTGGATCTGTATGGACTACTGAGTTTTTTTCCAGTGAAATGCCTTTCCTGCACTTTATCTTTGGCACTTTATTGAAAGAAATCTTGCTTCTAACTTAGCATGTCAGATTCTGTATTGTACTGCATTACATTATGTCTATTGTATTGACAATTGCCAAGTTGACCCTCCAATGGTTACAGTAGAAAAAGGTGACTGGAGGCATTTTGACATGACAAATAGGCAGCTATACCACCTGCAAGAACATGGGGCCTCATAGACAACTATTACAAAAGACTGCATGCTGTCATTGATGCTAAAGGGGGCAATGCACAGCATTGTACTAAGGGTATGCAGACTTTTGAACAGGGGGCATTTCATTTTTTTTCTCATTTGTTGCCATGATTTGTTTTATGATTGTGCCATTCTGTTATATATATATATATATATATTATCTCATAAGAAATAAAGGTTTTGCCTGCTCACTTATGTTTTCTTTAAAAGAGGACCTACATGTCCTGCAAAAAAATTCTGAAAGGGGAGGAAACGCTGATTGAAAAAAAAGATAGCAAACAAACCTTCAGTTCGCTACAAATAGAAAAAAATCCTTACATTTTTCCAAATTGTTTTTTGGATAGCTACTCTCATAACTCTCTTCAACTACTGAGAGTTTTAATTCGGTAAAGGGCAGAGTGTTCCTGTACTACCGTATTTGCTCGATATAAGACGACCCTATAGGAAAAAAGTTTTACCAGTAAATGTTAATTCATGTAAACTATTTTTTTAATAAAAGCTATGATTGAGAAAAATATTTTGGTTTTATTTCCTTCTATTTTCCAACCTGCCCCCCCAGTTATGCACATCTGCCCCAGAAATGCCTTTTAACCCCCATGATATGCCTTTTAACCCTCTAAATGCCACTGTGCCCCATGATATGCCTTATAACCCTATATGCCACTGTGCCCCATGATATGCCTTTTGGCCACCTTTGTGCTACTCTGCCTCCAGAAATGCCTTATACCCCTATATGCCACTCTGACATTAAGGGGGTTAAAAAGCATATTATGGGGCATAGTGGCATATAGGGAGGTTTAAGGAATTTCAGGAGGCAGAGTGGCATATAGAGAGTTAAAAAGGCATTTCTGGAGGCAAAGTGGCATTAAGGGGGTTAAAAGGCCCTTACGTCCCCCATTTAACACTCCCCAGCCCCCCCCCCAACTTACCGGTGCTTCTGACTCCCCTGTCATGTAGCCGGGGCAGCGTGTAGATCATAGACAACTTACGCTGCAGCCGGAAGGAGGTGCCGGACCGGTGCGGGGAACTCTGATCTCTGACTGATCTCTGCGATGGACGCAGACAACCCCCGCTGCTAGCCACACTGGGGCATCTACACGCTGCCCCGGCTACACACCGGGGACTCAGAAGCACCGGTAAGTGGGGCGGGGGGGGTTGGGGGGACAGGAGGATCCAGGTCCCCTGCAGCTGCGGGGGATCTGGATCTTAGTCATCTCATAGTCAGACCTATTTGAGGTCTGATTATAAGACGACCCCGATTATAAGACGAGGGGTATTTTTCAGAGCATTTGCTCTGAAAAAAACCTTGTCTTATAATCGAGCAAATACGGTAATCAATAATGCCTTGAGCAGTGTGGCAGATAAAGGTGAATTTGTGGTTTCAAATTTTCCTCACCTTTCCAATTGTTTCTGAAGCTTCTCCTCTTTAGCCTGTGCTTTCATCTGCTGCACCTCAATGGTGTCTGGTTTTCTGCGGCGCATGTACAGCTCATGGTTACCCATGCAGAGCTGTAAGATTCGCTTGTTGATCCTCAGCCTTGGGGCATAGAACACGAAGTCCTAAAATAATAAAAACAGGAGACATTGTAAGAATGACTTGCCACTGTTACTTAATGTGCTCCATTTGCAAAATGAAATCAAGCATCCAAAACTCTGAAAGGGGTTCTTTATTTAAATGTGCAAAGTATCAAATTGACGATCACTGGAACGTCCTTTCTATAATAATTGTAAAGCAATGACTTCAAAGCATTAACAGTTTCAAATAGGGCTGCAACTAACGATTATTTTCATAATCGATTAGTTGGCCGATTATTTTTTCGATTAATCGGATACAAAAAATGTAAATTTTTCATTTATTTAAAATAATTGAATAAAGTAACGTAGGGTGTTAAAAACAAACAGAATAAAAACTTTGATAAAAATGCATTGTTTCCCAACCTGACCCCCCAGTTATGCACATTTGAGCCCAGGCTTGTCACACTCCCCCAGACAGGCCACACTGCCCTCCCAGACAGGCCACACTGCCCTCCCCACATATGCTTATATACCCTATATGCCATATACCCCCAGATATGTAACTCAGACTCTTTCACAGACTTGTTCGCAGCACACCGACACAATACTTTTATAAATAAATACAGGGTTAATATTCACTGCCCCCAGGGTTTAGATTCCCCTCAGTTTGCCCCCCTTTACCTCTAACTGCACCTTAAGTTAACCTTATTAAATTAATTAAATTAAATTAACCCTCAGTCCTCAGCATTAAATTAACTCTGAAGAGAAGACCCCATTAACCATAACTGCCCCTAAATTAACCATAAACACCACATTAACTATTACTGCCCCTAAATTAACCCTAAACACCCCATCAACCACAACTGCCCCTAAATTAACCCTGAAGACCCCATCAACCACAATTAACCCTAAACACCACTAACTATAACTGCCCCTAAATTAACCCTAAACACCCCATTAACTATAACTGCCCGTAACTTTCAGCAGCCCAAATATTAATTTTATACTCACAGTTAGATGAGTTCTTGAGCCATGTGGACACTATAGGAAATGGGCAATGCCAATTGGCACTTTGGCCCTGCCCCTTTCTTGCTTCCTGTCCCTCCCTGCAGCCACTGCCAATTGAAGCCGGCCAATTCAATTTACCCCATCAAACCATATTTTTGAAAAATAGACACCCCAAGGTAGTGCTTTATTAACCCTTTCCATGCACTAACTTTACCACCAGCCTTTGTCAAAATTTGTGTGTGTGTGGGGGAGGTTTATCCCACAAATTGTACTTCAGGTGCGAATTTACTGCTCCTGGTACATGTCACTATCAAACAACACCCCAATATGTGTTCAGCAACATCTTTTGATTACAGTGATACCACCCATGCATGGATTTGTGTGGTGTTTGGGGGCTACATTTGGGAAGTGAGCTCCCCCCCCCCATTTTGGTCAGTCTGTGCCTATGCCCTATCTCTGAACCCAGCCACTTTAATTTACCTCATCGAACCATTCATTTTTTTAAAAAATTTGAAACGCTAATTTTAGCACTTGCTCATAATAATAAACTTTTATTTTTTTTTATCCTTTTTGGACTTTTTTTTACATCTTGCTAGAACTGGATGGATCCTCTGATGATGACATCACTGCATAATTATTTTTAAATGTTACCAATTTTTTTTAGCTATTTTTATTTTTTTCCATTGTGATTAAAAAGCTGGGTTCCATTAACTTGCATGGTTGAATGCCGTACCTGTATTCAACCTGCAATGGGAGCCAGAGTTCTCAAGAACTTTCCCAACTTTATTTTTTTTTAACTAAAGTGCCGCCATCTTGCGAGTTACATAGTTACATAGGCTGAAAAAAGACATGCGTCCATCAAGTTCAGCCTTTCCTGTATCTGTTAGTTTGTTGCTGTTGATCCAAAAGATGGCAAAAAAACCCAGTTTCGCTCTTTCCAATTTTGCACTAACCAAGGAAAAAAATCCTTCTTGACCCCAAAATGGCAGTCAGATTTCTCCTTGGATCAATAAGCTGTTTCCCCATAATTAAAGATTTTATCCCCGAATATTATGTTTTTCCAAGTATTCATCCAGGTGCAGTTTTTTTATTTTATTTTGTAAAGTAATTTTTATTTTGTCAATATAAAAGACGATTTTCAGAGAAACACAAATACAGACATGATATAGCAGGTACAATATATAGAGCAGAGCATCTCAGATGATCTCATTATAGGGGGTGATGTAAATAAGAGAGCCCCAGGTGAAACAGTAGACTGCACCATGTCAATAGGCGTGAGTATTGGCGCCCAGGTGACGAGGGCCCATAAAGGCGCACAGAGAGCGCATAGTATGCCAACACTGGCGGGTCTGGAACAGGTGTAATCATTGGAAATCATCTTCAGAAAGAAATACAAAGAATAGAAGAGAGGTAAAGCCAGGAGACAAAAGAAAGGCCCGGAAAGAGGAGAGGGGAAAAACAAATAAAAAAGAGAAGAAAAAAAAAGGGTAAGGGAACGGTTCACAGCGGGTAAGCCTCAGAGCCTCAGCTAGCCGAACAAAAGACATCAGCCATAGGTCAGATCCACGAAAATTGCCGCAGGTGACATCCCGAACTTCTCCAGCCACGGCCCCCAGGTGAAAAGAAAAATATGAGACTTGTCATGCAGGTAAGCTGTGATTTTCCATCTTCAGCATATGCCAAATTTTAGCTTCAACGGCGTGTATCTCAGGAGTGCCCGACTTCCACACTTGGGCAATAGCAAGACGGACCGGCGTACAAACTCGAAATATAAGACGGTGTGCTGGTTTAGTCAGAGCGTCCGGAGGATAGCTTCTACAGAGATGGGCCGACCAAGGCTCTGGTTGGCGTCACTCAGCAAACTGAAGAAATGGGGCCATATCGGCATAAGCTTGGGGCAAGTCCACCAAATGTGTAGCGGGGTCCCTGCCTCGTCACAGCCACGAAAGCAGAGAGGAGAATGCGTCGGGAACATACGATGTAGTCGCAAAGGAGGAAGATGCCAGCGAGACAATACCTTAAAGCAGTTCTCCTGTACGAGGGTGCAAGTGGTGACTTTCCAAGTGTTCTCATAGATTTCCCCCCAGTCAGGAGTCGAGGATTTGATCCAAGTCGGTCTCCCATCGGCGTTCAAAGGAAGGCGAGGACGGGTATTTCACCCCCAAAATATGATTGTATAGAAGGGAGATCGCGCTGCCGATTTTGTGCGAGCGGTTGCTTGCTTGTTTGTAAAAGGTAGGTGTAATGGGTTGCTTAGTTAGGGTTATAGATATCCTATGAATCCTTCGTCTGTCCCTCCAGGATAGTCTCCGGCCTCAAAAGGCTAATAGATGGATCTTTGTCTTAGATCACAAAAGTAGTCACGACCACCAGGATTGTGAAGAACAAATGGAACATTTTATTGTTGTAAAACATAGCCTTATATATCCACATAATTGAATTAACATTAATAAACAGGTACATGTAGACGACCCAACCTTTAATCCCCTTTGGCTACTGAATATCCTCCTGGCAGTAATCCTGTTAATGGGATTTGTTAACACAATGGAGTAACTGCTTGAGCCATGTTTGTTATGCAGCCAGGCTGGAGCCATCTCTGTCTACCTTGGGGCCCTGTATGACAGGTCGTTCTGTCACAGTAGGTATGTGGTCCGGATAGCGCTTGAGAAACAGAAGGAGAAAGTGGGAAATTTGGTGGTATCGAAAAATTTCAGTCGCAGGAATGTTGTGCAATGATGCCAGTTGCTGGAAGGAGTAGGGTCGATTGTTCAGGAGCAGATCTCCCACTGTGTGTAGTCCCTTGTCGACCCACCACTGGAACGGACGAATCTGAAGACCCACCGGGAAGTCCCGGTTCTGAAACAACGGATACCAGAGAGAAAATGAGTGGAGGAGGGTAGGGCTGCCGGAGACACTGCTTTTATCCAGGGTGGGGTGCCACATAAGCCATCGTAGATTCGCCCCAGAGGAGAGATCAGATTCCAGCTGAACCCAACGCGCAGACGAGGGGCGCACAGAGAGGGATAAAAGCATTGCTAACTGAGCTGCAACATAGTATTCATAAAGGAGGGGAGGGGATAGCCCTCCGGCCTTCTTTGACCTATAAAGGGTCGATTTAGCAAACCTGCTCCTTCGGCCCTGCCAAACAAACCTCTCAATAGCCCCCTGGAGGCCAGCAATATCTTTCCGATGATTTGGCAAGGAGATGGAACGGAAGAGATATAACAATTTGGGCAACAAAGTCATCTTCACTGCATAGATTCTCCCCATAAGTGATAAGGCGTAGGCGGACCAAGCGGTGAGATCGCGTTTTAGAGTCTGGAATAGTTGCGGATAGTTGGCTGCATACATCTGCTGACGAGAGGGGGTGACATTAATGCCCAAGGACTGCAGGGAGAAGGGCCGCCATTTAAAATCAAAATTAAGGGAGAGGAGCTTCACCGTAGGGGAGGGAAGGCTAATATTTAAGGCCTCGCATTTGTCTGAGTTAATTTTATAGCCGGAAAACTTCCCGAACTGCCCTAGCAGGTGATACAAATTAGGCAGGGACGTGAGTGGGGATGTCAAAGAGAGCAGAACGTCGTCTGCAAACAAGCTAAGTTTGTAGTCCCGGCCACCCACAGCAAGACCCCTAATATTCGGGTGCAGACGAATGGCCTGAGCCAGTGGCTCAATGGCCAACGCAAATAGTAGCGGCGAGAAGGGGCAACCTTGGTGGGTCCCGCCCTTAATTGCAAAAGACCGAGATCGGAGCGTGCCAATATCTACTACGGCTGAGGGGAGCGTCTACAAGGCCTGCGCACCGCGCAAAAAGGCCCCGGAAAAGCCAAAGGCCCACATGACTGACCACAGATACCCCCAGTCCACTCAGTCGAAGGCCTTTTCTGCGTCCAGGGACAGAAGCATCATTGGCGTCCCAGTCCTCCGACACGAGTGGACCAGGTTCAGAGAGTGCCTAATATTATCCGGGGCATCCCTCCCCGGAACGAAGCGCACCTGGTCAGGATGGACCAGAGCGGGCAGGACCCCATTTAACCGGAGGGCAAGCACCTTGGCAAATAGTTTCAAATCAATATTAATGAGGGAGATGGGTCTATAGCTGGAGAAAAGCGAAGGGTCCTTGCCCTCCTTGGGAATCATTACTATCTTGGCCCTCTGCATGTCCGGAGAGGGACACGCCTCCCCCTTGAGGAACGTGTTAAATAGCGTGGGCATGTGCGGGAGAAGGCATGCAGCAAAGGATTTATAATATTTAGCGGTGAAGCCGTCGGGACCCGGGGCCTTTGAATTCTTAAAGCACTTAAGGGCAGCAGAGACCTCGTCCACCGTAATGAGAGCATTAAGGTTAGCTAGGGCCGAAGGAGCAAGAGAAGGCAACTTACACTCAGAGAGAAACCGTTGCAGGTCAGACGATAGCGACACCGAGGGGGAAGTTTTCTTGCCGTCGTATAAGTGAGAATAGTACTCCGCAAACCGATCCGCGATGGCTTCAGGGTCAGAGGTCAAGCATATATATTACGTATAGTCCGGGAGCGAATGAGGTTCTGTAGCATCCGTGCCAACATAGTGTCTGGTTTGTTCGCTTTCTCGAAGAACCGTTGTTTAGCGCTTTGGTGGTGTCAGAGGAAAGTAATAAATTCAGCTGGCCCCTGGTGGAAATTATCTCCCAAAGAAGACGAGAGTCGCCGGAGCGTTTGTGATCCGCTTGAAGTCTGGACAAGATGGCCCCAAGGTCCTCGATCTGAGAAAGATGTTGCTTCCGCTTGGCCGAGTTCAGAGCTAGGAATTGGCCCCAAAGGACCGCCTTGTGCGCATCCCAGGTGGTACTGAGGGTGACCTCTGGAGTCAGATTCTCCGCGAAGTAAGTGGTGAGGGATTGAGTTATGGTCCCTCGAACTTCAGGGTCGAGAAGCAGGGAGTCGTTGAGTCGCCAGAATGGTCGCAGGTTTGGGGGAGAAGGCCTGCCAGTGAAATCTCTACCATGGCGTGATCCGACCATGAGATCTCGTGTATCTTAGATCCAAGAAGCGATGGAAGGAAGCATTGATTGAGGAAAAAATAGTCCAGCCTGGAGTACATTGTGTGGGGATGTGAGAAAAATGAATAGTCCCGATCTGTGGGGTGGAGGAGCCTCCACGCATCAAATAGTTTAAAGAGGGAGGCCGGGCAGGTCCGTGCCGTCGAGAGAGTCCTATCCATATAGGGATCCAGAACTGAATTAAAATCCCCGCCAATAACAAGACCACCCGGTGGAGTCGTGAGGAGCGATTGCACAAGCTTATCGAAGAATGTAGATGTCGGAGGGCTAGGAGCATACACGTTTACGATCGTGAGTGGCTGGTCATTATGCAGACCGTCCAGACCTGCCCTCCTGGTCAGAGAACGTTTGGAGAACACGAAAAGGAAGTCTCTTGTGTATGAGAATGGATACACCATTATGCTTATCTGGAGCCGCAGAATGAAAATGTACAGGAAATCGTGGATCCCAAAACTTGGGGAGACACCGCTGGCGGAAGTGGGTCTCCTGAAGTAGAACGATATCAGCTTGGGAGCGAACATAATGCCTCACTGCCATACGTCGTTTCTGCAGGGCGAGCAACCCTTTCACATTATGGGAGACTATCTTCAGCCTGGGATGGTGTAGGGAAGCCATTCGTCAGGAAGCTGGACCCGGAGGAAGGGACCCAAAAAAAAAAAAAAAGTGGGGGGGAGGTGGAAAGTGAGAAGAGGGAGAGAAAAAAGAGGGGAGAGCAGAGAAAGAAAAGAGAGAGATAACACCGGTGGGAAAGACCACCAGGGAGAGAACAATACAATTCAGAGAGAATAGACTCAGCACAAATGTGTCTATTTCGAGATTAACACAGGGGAACCTGGATGAGGAGGTGAGAGAGACACTCCCCTGGCAACAACCAAGAAAAACCTAATACATCAATAGAATTACGCAACAGAACAAACCTGATCAGGGCAATAGGAGACGTCGTCCCCAGTAAGGGACTGCGGCTACAACACGCTCATAACAGACCCAAACAATCTGCGGAACCCCATAGGGAGAAGGTGATTTGTGGTGGAGATATGATGTGAGCATGGGTAGGGAAAAAAATAAATAAATATGGAAAGTGTGCATGAGTGCGCTCTGGAACCGCGTTCCCCTCTGTAAGAGAGATGCCCAGGGAGGAGGTAATCTCACATTGAGAGGCGGGACAGAGAGTACTAGTTAAAGCACAGTGTGTAGTCATTGGCTTAAATAGATGCGTAGTCCCACGGCGCAGCGGTAAAACCGCAACCACTGCGAACGGGGAGAGAGCAATGAGAAATGCTTAGTGTACGAAACAAAAACAAAAAATTATGGAAAGTGTGCATGAGTGTGCTCTGGGACCACGTTCCCCTCTGTAAGAGAGATGCCCAGGGAGGAGGTAATCTCATAGCGAGAGGCAGGACAGAGAGTACTAATTAAAGCACAGTGGTTAGGCATTGACGTAAATAGAAGCATCGGTAGGGCCGCAGCCACTGCGGATGGGGAAGGAGCAATAATAAATGCTTAGTGTATGTGGGAAAATAAATAAAAATAAAAAAGTGTAAAGCATACGCGAATGTGCTCCGAGGCTGTACTGGAGGGGAATGTTACCCCACAGAGAAGAGCAGGACACCGTATGCATGAAGTGATAAGACAATGTGTAATGTGTAGATAGTGGTGTAGAGAGACGCCCTGTCCCACGATACAGTGCCACTCCCCAGCCAAAATGAGAGCAGGAGTAGACACTCGAAGGTGGGGAGAGGTGTAAGTGCTCAAAGATGTGCCCTGTTGGGTGGTAAGCGGTACCCGCGGAGGGGGTGCGGTGGCACAATCACGGTAGTACATCATCAGAACATCCAGGGCATTACATGCACATAGATATTCAGTTGAAACACACCAAAGTGCATTAAAAGCATCAGGCATGCGTTAGAAGGCAAAACCGTGACCCCTTACTAGGCAGGGGCAGCGGAGAAGACAGGCACATTACGACGATGGCGGAGGAAAAAAAAAAAAAAACTCTGACAAGAGTCCCACTAAAGCAATAACCGACCGGAGCAATAAAGAAGGCAAAACAAAATCACGAAAACACGGATCGAACACTTAGCTGTCCTCCACGATGAGAGCAGGGACGATCCCGAACAAGGGCCAAAAGATTCCCCAGGGTGCGCGTTGAAACAGCCGCAGGGGTCAGCAGGGTCTAAGCCGTGTCCTGAGGTGCGGGCGGGGTGACGATTGGCGTGGCTCCAAAGCCCGTGGAATACGTCCCTCCGATCGAGGCGACACTGCCGTCTCGAGGAGTGGTCGGTCCAGGTCAGCAGGCGGCCGGAGTCCCAGGCGTCGCAGGAACGGCCCAGCGTCAGCAAGCTCTCGTAGTTGGAGAAGTAGACCGCCCTTCTGTACAAGGAGCTTGAAGGGGAAGCCCCACCTATAGGGGACCCCGCGCTCCCTCGGGAAATCTGTGAGCGGTTTCAGGGCCCGGCGTTTACGAAGGGTAGAAGGGGCAATGTCCGCATACCACACCGGGGTAATGCCATCAAGCTTCGGTGAAACATTCCGTGTCGTGCGGAGGACAGCCTCCTTTGTTGTAAAATAGTGGCATTTGAGGACGATGTCCCTGGGAGGCTCGCTATGTCCCGGCTTGGGTCGCAGGGCTCTGCAGATCCGCTCTAGGCGCAGCTGCTCGTCCGGCACATCGGGCAGGAGTTGCTGTAGGTACCGAACGTTTATGAATAAACGAACGAACGTCCGTCAAGGTCTCTGGAACGCCCCTCACCCTCAGGTTGGAACGTCGAGAGCGATTGTCCATGTCTTCCACAGCGTCCTGGAGGTCAGCGCACGTGGCCTCCAAGCGAGCAATGGCGTCGTCAGGGTCCTGTTGAGCAGAGGTAAGGTGGTCAACCGCGGCTTCAAGTTGGACGGTCCTGGAGGCTAGAGCAGTAAGATCCGCCGAAATAGCCGATAGGCCAGCTTTAAGATCCGATTGTAGCTCCTGTTTCACCGATAACATGCAAGCCTTGAGGTCCGCGATGTCGCTGCGTGTGCTCAGGCCTGCTTCATCCGCGCTCCCTAGGCCTTCACCCCGTGCAGAGTCTTTCTTCTTAAAAAAGTCTGGCATCTCAGAAGAGGCCCCGGTTTTCCGCCCCTACGGGTGGACATCTCGTTGCTGGACGACAGGGTAGCACAAACAGTTGGGTAAGGCTAATTGTAATGGCTGTAAAAGCTGTCATTGCCGGGTGAGAGCAGGAGCTCACTCAATGTGCGTCCATCTCCCTCAAGCACCAGGACACGCCCCCATCCAGGTGCAGTTTAAACGTCTGTACAGACTCCGATAAAACTACCCCTGCAGGCAGAGAATTCGACATCCTTATTGTCCTTACTGTAAAAAACCCTTTCCTCTGTCTTAGACTAAATCTCCTTTGTGTCCTATGCATAGTCCTGTTTATGAACAGATTTCCACACAATGGTTTGTATTGGCCCCGAATATATATATATATAATGCTATCATATCCCCTCTGAGGCGCCGTTTTTCTAAACTAAACAGATTTAAATTTGTTAACCTTTCTTCATAACTATAGTGCTCCATTCCTTTTAATAATTCTGTAGCCCGCCTCCGCACCCTTTCTAGTGCTATGATATCCTTCTTTAGAATAGGTGCCCAAAAAGGTGTGGCCTTACCATTGATTTATACAGAGGCAAAATTATATTTTTATCCCGCGAATTGATGCCCCTTTTTATACAGGACAATACCTTACTGGCCTTAGCAACTGCTGACTGACATTGCACATTTTTGCCTAGTTTGTTGTCTATAACAATTCCCAAATCCTTCTCATTTGTCATTATCCCTAATTCACTACCGTTTAGGGTGTAGGTTGCTTGTGCGTTCCCTACCCCGAAGTGCATAACTTTACATTTATCTACATTGAACTTCATCTGCCGTTTGTGTACCCAGCCCCCCAGTCTATCTAGATCACTCTGCAGCACAGTAATATCCTGCTCGCACTGTATTACTTTACTTAGTTTAGTGTCATCTCCAAACACAGAAACACACCTATTGCCAGGTCATTTATAAACATGTTGAATAAAATTGGTCCCAGAACAGAACCCTGAGGTTCTGTGACAAAGACTCGCACAGTGGCGGTTGTGACTTCTCTCCGGAGCAGTAACAGTGCGTCCTGGGGTGGGTGGTCTCTGGGTCACGCTCAAAATGTTGAAGTGTTGGGAAAAATGCAGAATCATGAAGAATATGATATAAACTTAAACTCAATGTTACCAATCGTTCCCTCCTTATCAAAGATCTGTTTATAGTCCCATACCAAAAGAACATTTGTGCGATTTGTGGCAAAGCAATGAAGGAGCTATACTTCACATGGTATATGTTAAGTGCTTCATACAAAAATAATAAAAAAGAAACATTAAAGCCATCTCTATTTAAGTATGCAGCCATTCTGTTTAGAAATATAAAATTATCTATTATATAAGAAAGAACATCTTGAGGGAGAGAAAGCTCCAATGCCTGTCTTTCTCCTCTATGACCTCTACAACTTGATTATCTACAGAAAAACTAATGTATTGGAAAGATTCCTCTCTCCATCATCATATGCTCCTTTTGCTAAAGTCCCCTATTCCGAAAACAGGTCCAGTACGACCGTTCTTTCCCAATATGATTATGGTCATATTAGGAAAGTCTGCACAAACATTTGCCCTTTAACATTAAATTGAGCTGTGTTACAACTAACCAATACAAGCTTGCAGACATATTATTATAAAGGATCCTGAAGAACAGATAAGGATAAGTTTATGCAGTATCCCTATTCAACATACAAGTGTTTGTAAAGACTTTATAAAATAGTTATAAAATCATTCCACTTACAGGTGCCTTCTTGTCAATGGGTTTGATTATAAACTTCTTGTCATTAAAGGAGATATTCCTGATTTCACTCCATGGGAATCCAATTTTAGGAGTCAACCTATCAGAGAATAATTGTAATTCATTTGTTAGAATTAAAATAAGGCTCATACACACATGTAGATTTCAAGTATTTTATACAATATAATGTTGCTTGTTTCCCGTTGTTAGGTTGGTATATGAAAGGTTTGTCATGGTTCAGAAATAATAAATAAATAATATGTTCTCCACAATACATAAATATGTTACAAAACATATGTTTTCATAAAGCACACATTTCCCTCACTGCTGTGTCCTTTGTGTTATTCTTAGTTAATTTTTTTGAAGGAAAACCATTCAGCCTGAGGTCCAACCTTGTTGTCCAGGAAAACAGCAGAACACACTCAATATACACTGTACAGAACACAAATGCTGCCAAAGCTTGTTACTGTTGGCTATAAAAATATAAAATACTGTATTTGCTCGATTATAAGACGACCACCCAAAATTTGAATATTAATTTAGGAAAAAAGAAAAAGCCTGAATATAAGATTACCCTATAAGAAAAAAAGTTTTACTAGTA